>NW_006399891.1:1978634-1985292 GCF_000299155.1 Elephantulus edwardii | reverse complement strand
GTGTACCTTATTCAAGCCATAATGTTTTTAATTACTTGATCTTACTTAATTTAAGGTTGTTGGTTTGAACTCACCAGCCACTTGGCAGGAGAAAAAGCTGTGAGAGTCTGCTTCTGAAAAGATTTACAGCCTTGGAAACACTTTGGAGTCTAGGAATAAACACTTTGTACTAGGGAGTCACTATGAATTAGAATTGACTTGATGGTGGTGAGGTTTTTAAAATCTACTTTCCACCCTTCCCTAGCACAGCACATACATACATCGTAAGTACTATTCATGCAAAAGAAAAAAAAAAAATACTAACACAAGCAAGCACTCAGTGTTAACAAATTGTTGACCACTAAATTGCTTTTGTTAAAGACTTGAAAGGAGGATGAGATGTACTTGTTTTTAACTTTAACATTCCTTTTTTTATAATTGAGATTTTAACGGAAGTTTATAGAGAACTTGGATTTCCATTTATTCACTGCTGCACATCTTTCTCTCTTGCTGCTACTTCTCATCATCATCCACTTCTCTTTCATTTCTTATCATCATCTCTTTCCCACTCAACCGACATAACCATTTACTGACTTTTGAGGAGCTATATGGAAGACCCAAAGTCAGTTGGCAAAAAAGAAGAAGAAGAATGCTCAAAGTTCACACAAGCTCTCCTTTAAAAAATAATTACAAAAGAAAAAGTACTTTTCGAGAACAGAGATTTTACATTATCACATTTATGATCCTTGCCTCATATATTCAGACCCCACCGACTCAGGTACTTTCATGGCCCCATTATGTGAAAATCTAGTCAGGGCCATTTTTGTCACTTAAATCTTTTCATCCCTTCTCCTGTCGCCTTCTAGAAGCATTAATTATCTCAAGATAATTTCACTGATGATTGAGACATTATTATTCTGATGCTTCTACTGTGACCTCTTTATTCCTGAAATCACTCCTTTGTTTCATAGATGACATGTTGTTAAGAATACTAATTTTTCCCTACTCCCATATTAACCAGGTCCCATAGCCCCACCAACTGACATTACAAAAACCAGAATATATAACAGTGGAAAGCAGCACATGGTAGCACTTACCACAACATTTATTTTGCTAGTAAGACATAGCATCTTTATTTTCTATGACTCTTACTTTGAGAACATTTTCTATTTGATATATATTATATATATATGAGTTACTATACACATATTTCTTATAGTCTTGGCTATGGAATATAAGATTATATATGCTTTATATTTTGTATTATTGCTTAATAGATTCAAACCCAAGAGATGTATTGAATTCCCTAAGCTGGCACAAAGAATTCATTGCAGACCCATGAATTCAAAATCTAGATTTGTTTATTCCTCAGATGTCTCAAGTTAATGCATTCTTGAGCTGTTTGCTATATGCTTCAGATGTTCCAACTAACAGTCAATTCCACTTGATAATTTTGTTTTCATGTTGTTGTCAGGTACCTTCAATTTCACTCTGGCTAAGAGCAACCCTATGAACAACAGATCTGAACACTGTCCTATCTTGTGCCATCTCACACTCTCTGAAATGCTCTAGCCCATTGTTAGAATCACTGTGTTAACTCCTCTTGTTGAGAGTCTTCCTCTCATACACTGACCCTCTACCTTTCCAAGCATGATCTTCCTTCCTAAGGCTGACCCCTTCTAACAACATGCCCAAAATATGTGTGACAATGTTTCACTATCCTTGGCCCCAAAGAGCACCCTGGCAGCACCTTCTCCAAAATGGGTTTGATTGTTCTTTTGACAGCCTATTTTCTTCTTGTTGTTGTTATGGACCATCAAGTCACTTGCCACTCATAGCAGCTCTGTGTACAAAAGCTCAGAAGCCAGCCCTGTCTTGAGCCAGTCTCACTGACTCTGATACACCTACACCCATCGTCCCAGTTACTGTTTCAATCCATCTCAACTGGGGTCTTCATCTCCTGCACTGTCTCTCCACCCTTCTGAGATCGAACTCCTTCTCCAAGGAGCAGTCCCTCCTGGTCACTTGCTTATAGCATGTGAGATGGAACTTCAAAATCCTAGCCTCCAAGGAGAAACTTGGTTTCCCCCTCTCCAAGACAGTCCTATTTGTTTTCTTCGTGGTCCATGCATGGTATATTCAAGGCTCCTCTTCAGCACCATGACACAAAGGCATCAACTCTTCTGTAATCCTTAGTCATTCATTGTCTAGCTCTCTGATTCATAGCAAGTAATTGCAAAGACCATGGCCTGGATCAGGTGCAATTTAGTCTTTAGGCTGATATCATTGCTGCTCAATACTCTGAAGAGGCCCCAGACAGTAGATTTTCCCGGTGCAATTCATCTTCTGATTTCCTGACTGCAGCAAGTGCTTCAGGTCTTCCTCAGTTTCAGCAAGCAAGGTTGTGTCATTTGCATAATGTCAGTTGTTGAAGAGTCTTCCACCACTTCTGATGCCACATTCCTCCTCATAAAGCCTTGCCTCCGGAATGATCTATTTTAGATCATGAAATAGATTGAAAAGGTATGGAGACGGACACATCTCTAACACACCCCTTTCTTGATTTTGAACCATACAGTGTTTCCAAACACTTTCACAAGAAATGCCATCACCCTCGAGACTGACCTCTCAGAGACAATCGAAAACATAAAGACCAAGATCTAGGATCAGGAAGGAATTCCTCCTGGTCAGCAAAGACTGATCTTGGCTGGAAAATAATCGGAAGATGGGTGGACCTTGTCTTTTTAAAACACCCAAAAGGAGTCCACTCTTCATCTTGTATTGAGAATTTGTGATGGTGCTAAGAAAAGGAAGAAGCCTTACACCACTCCCAAGAAGAATAAGCATGAGATGGAAGGTTGAGCTAGCTGTTCTGAAATACTGTAAAGTGGATGAGAATGGCAAAATTAGTCACATTCCTCCACAATATCCTTCAAATGAATGCGGCGCTGGAGTGCTTGTGGCCAGCCACTTGAATAGACATTACTGTGGCAGGTTTTGTCCAATCTATTGCTTCAACAAACCAGAATAAAAGTAATTATGAGTTAATAAAAAACATGAATTAACATGGAAGGAAAACAGTGCAGCCAAGAAAACTCTGTGGAGCAGTTGTACTCAACAACATTCAAGCAACAAGTTTGGGTTTTTTGCTCTGCAATCCCAAAGACATGAGGTTCAAATTCACCAATTGCTCTGTGGGAGAAGGATGGGCAATCTCCTCCCTTTTGATTAATTGCCTCTGAAAACCCACCGGAGAGCCAGCTATGGATTGGTTCCAATTCAACAGCACACAACAGCTACATCTATATTTGGGTTGCGCTGCTAACTCAATGATGAGTTAATTCAAATCCGGTAATTTGAATCCACCAGTGACTCAGAGGAAGAAAGATAAGTAATCTTCTCCTGTGCAATTTATAGCCTTCAAACAACTGCTGGAGGGTCAGCTCTGAGTCATTTCCAACTATTTAAACATTGGATCAAACTGATTGGCCTCAAAATGTAGTAATTAATAAACTAACTCTGTGCACCTGTCTAGAAGAAGTAAAGTCTTGTATACTTTTTTTCCCTTGTTCCTGTTCCCATGGTGGTGACTGCCACATAGTTACCGGGAGATGCAGTTATAGTTCTTAAAGTTGAGTGTATCTGGCTTTCTGAGAGATGACATCTAGAAGAAAAATAAGATTGTCTTCTCTGTAAATTTTCATTAAAATTAATAAAAAAATTGTCTTCTCTCACTTAGTAAACAATCATCTTTGATTACCAGCTAAGATAGGAAATCATTGTATTGTGTGTAGTGAATAAATGAGGCTTGGTTTAGGCTGAAGAATTACTTAAGGGTATTTATTGAAGTGTGTGAGTCAACTGAATATATTTTTATTACATTAAGTCCTAGTGC
The DNA here is from genome assembly GCF_000299155.1 of Elephantulus edwardii. NCBI lineage: Eukaryota > Metazoa > Chordata > Mammalia > Macroscelidea > Macroscelididae > Elephantulus > Elephantulus edwardii. Next base: position 1,981,418 of record NW_006399891.1, on the reverse strand, counting down.
ATTAACATTAATGGTTAATTTTGAATTGTATGGATATTTTTCTAAATCAGCTGTTAAGAACATGATTTCATCAGCCAGTTTGATATTGTCCTTGGATGGTACAATGTTCATATATGGTTGAGTATACTAAATTTTGAGAACTGATGTCCATAGTTGTATGGCCTATTAAAATATTATTTACTCTCTTAAAAAATGGATTTGAGTTTTGAAATTGATGGTCTGTTTGAGCATCCCCAGGCTTTGGTCACTATCCTGAACAAAGAGGGCTTTTGATAAGCCTTTAGGATTTGATACTCAAGTCTTTAAATCTTTAAAACCTATCCTTTAGGTTTTTGAGCCCTCTTTTTTCTCTCTAGTCCTTTCCTGTTTTTCTTTGGTACCTCAATTACCTATTCTCTTCAGTAAGATTCTAATATTGCCCAGAGCCGGGATAAATGTTCCTTTTGAGCATAAGCAGCAATTCTCCATCATAGAAATGATGTGTGATGTGAAAGAGCCAAGTTTCCATATCAATCTTTTGCTCTCCTTCAAGCTTCTCCACCTCCTCATTCCTTATAAAGGGATGATTCTTGCCCAGGGAGTTCTAGTAGCTTAGTGTAAGGAGCTGTGCTGCCAACCTGAAAATATGTGGTTTCAATCCACTGGTGGCTCCTAGGAAGAAAAATGGGCAATCTCATGGGCGACCAAGCCTCTGAAAAGCCACTGGAGGGTCAGCTCTGGGTCGGTTCTGGCTCAATGGCACACAACAATGACAGCAATTCAATGCCTATGGGATCAAAGTTCCAGGGAAGGATAGCAACATGGGAGAAATTTTGCTCATGTGCACAAATGGTTTGCCTTTAGGATTCTAATAGAATCCAGGTTTCCTAAAATACTATATAGGCAGTCTCCAACTCACAACATAGCTGAATCATGATGAACCACACCCAAGGAAGTCTTGTGTTTTTTAAAAAATTATTTACTGGATGTTGCTGTTTTATTGTGGTTATGTGCCGTTGAGTCGCTTATGACTCATAGCGACCCTAGGTACAACAGCCTGAAAACCTGCACTATCCTGTGCCAATGTCATTGTCTCTGACACTCCTATCCCAGTTATTCCAGTCACAAAATCAACTCATGTCATCTGGGGTCTTCCTCTTCTGCACTGTACCTCCACTCTCCCAAGTACGACGTCCCTCTCCCAAGACTGGTCCTTCCAAGCAACATGCCCCAAGTACGTCAGACGAAGCTTAAGAATCATTGTCTCCAAGGAGCAGCCTGGTTTAACTCTCTCCAAGATGAAACTTTTGTTTTATTAGCAGTCCATGGTATATTCAGTACTCTTCTCCAACACCACAGCTTAAAGGCATCAATTCTTCTATCATTCCTAGTCATTGTCCAGCTTTCTGATGTATAGCACATAATTGCAAAGACCATGGTTTGGATCATGCACACCTTAGTCTCCAGACTGACTGACATCATTGCTCTTCAGTAGTCTGGAGAGGTTCCTGACAGCAGACTTTCCCAATGTAATTTGCCTTTGATTTCCTGGCCGTTGGCAAGCAAACTAAAGCTGTTAACAATCTCAATCTCTTCATTGTCCATAATGATGCTGCTAATTAGCCCAGTGGTGAGAATCTTTGTTTTCTTGATGTTGAACTTCAATCCATATTGAAGGCTGCCATACTTGACCTTCTGTAGCAAGTGCTTCAGGTCCTCAGTTTCAGCAAGCAAGGTTGTCCCATCTGCATAATGCAAGTTATTGATGAGTCTTCCTCCAATCCTGATCCCACATTCTTCTTTTCCCCTATTTTACTTTATATACATATTAAAATATATCTGTAAGTGTTTATGTGATGGAAAATGATGAGCCATCTCCTCTTGTGCAGCTTAGAGCCTCTAAACACTTCCTTGAAGGCCAGCTAACAGTCAGTTCCAACATGAGGGCACATAGCAAAACCACTCCAAGGCTACATGGAATGTTTCCAACTACCATAGACAAAGATCAGATTTATGAAGATCTTTATAATAGAAACCAATTATAATTTTTAAAGAAACCCAAACACAACAAAAGCAAAAATTGAGGTCTTTCTTCTTAGGTCAGCCTGGCATAAACCAGTAATAGGCATGGACTCCCACTGTAAGTCAAGGGTCACCTGTACATATGTACTCTATTATTTACTACCATTATTCAAAACCACATACAAGAAAATGAATGTTATTATCACTCAATGCTACATAAAAGTCCATTCCCCTTTTTCTGGCTTTGTGGCTTTTTTGAAAATCTTTTCCTGATATTCAAATACATTTGAGTTTTACTTAATGCATTGTGACATGAGGTCATAGGTTATGTTTCTTCTTCCTTCACATTGCCTTTACTCTGAACTAACTTTCTGTCTCTCCTTTTGTGCTAGGAATCATCTCAGTTTCCCTATTCTTAAATAACAATAAAACACCCAAGATTTTGTTCTGTAGATAATTAGTCTTTTTGCCTTCATTGTCATCTATTAAATAAGATTACTAAATATTCAGCCTCAGTGATGTTCTCTGGTATTGTTGTAACACTTACTACAAGAATTCTTTACTTGCTAAATAATAACCCCCTTTGGCTGAGCTTGTTCAGAGAATAAAACAAATGCCGCATCTGGATGTAAACTTGTGATTTCTTAGCCAGTATAAAAATGTAAAAGCAAACGAATGGCTAGAGAAGCTGTGGTATATTCGCACGATGGAATACTATGCTGCATTGAAAAACAAGGAACTCATGCAATATTATTCAAAATGGTTGACTCTGGAGAACATTAT
>NW_006399891.1:1964031-1977954 GCF_000299155.1 Elephantulus edwardii | reverse complement strand
CAATGAATGAGTGGAAGCCCAAAATCTCTGTAAATGTTTATGAAAATTAATAAAATATAATTATAGGAAAAAAAATGTAAAAGCAAATTTATTCACATTTATAGACCCTCTTTATCAACCTTCAGAATTAATTCTAATACTGTATTTCATTTGGTCTTCTCTCTACTTTAAAACTATCAAGAAATAAAAAAAAATCAAGAAATAACTTTGGAAGATGGTTTTCCTTGGGTTTGTTTATTGGATTATCTTTAATAGTTCTCTTATTTATTATTGGGACTCAAGCACAGCCAGATCATCATTAATTAAAATGTGAAAGGTATTCACTATCACCATAAATAAAACAGAATGGAGCCAGCAGCCAGCCTGAGTGAGTTAGCCTAAAAAGAAAAGCATACTCTCTATCTCTAAAACCAGACAGGAAAGCTTTATCTATCCAGTTAAATGCAAGGAAATATGAAACCACAGATTTTCCTAGAGAAAGGTTTGTTGGGATCCCCCCCCCAAAGCCCTTCTCAGGGGTTCATTTATAACAAAATGAAAGATTATCCTCTACCATCTGTCACTGAAACCCAGTCTCTATTTTATCTCTAACCTCAAGAGCAGAGTAAAAGTTAAGGAAATGAAGAGACATAAATGTACTAGGTGCTATTCAATACAAATTCATTTTTCATTTGCCTTCATCAGGAGGAGTTAAGACTGGGCCATTTAAAGACCACCCACAGACAACTGATGGGAAGATTAGTGATCAAGGGTTGGAGATATTTGTAAAGAATAGTCTGCTGTTAAAACTGATGGAAAAAGAAATGAAAAAACTGTGTGTCCTAAAACCGATATTGATGAAGCCCAAGGAGCTGCTCCCTAGAGAAGAACAAGGAAATCTCCATGTGGAGACTGCATCCTGTTCTTGGGGTATACAGGTGGCCTTCTCCAGAATAAAAGTGTCCCTGGGTAGTACAAATAGGGTATACTCACCTACTTTACTCAGAGTGTGGTTTGTGTTAAAGCTAGCAGACTAGTTTCTTAGAGTGGCAAGATACAAGATCAATATACAAAAGTCAGTGGGATTCCTTTATAGTAACAAGGAAAACACAGAGAAGGAAAATAAAAAAGCAATATCATTTACAATAGCTAAACACAAATTGAGATATTTAGGAATAAACCTAACGAGATATACAACAGACCTTTACAAAGAAAATTATAAAACACTTCTATGAAAAACAGTAAAAGACCTAAATAAATGGAAAAATGTTCCCTGTTCATGGATAAGAAGACTCAAAACAGAAAAAATGACAATCCTACCAAAAGCAATCTACATGTTTAACACAATCACAATATAGATACCATATTCCTTTTTCAAAGAGATAGAAAAGGCAATTGGCAAGTTTATTTGCAGAGGAAAGAGATCTCAAGTAAGCAAAGCACTTCTGAAAAACAAGAATGAAGTGGGAGATTGGAAGAATCTGTTCTGGAAAACAATGTATTCAAATTTTGTAAATAAACTAGTGTAATAACAAAAAAAAGTTTTTAAAAAGAATGAAGTGAGAGACATAGCACTCTCTGATCTAAAAACTGACTGCATAGCTGTACTAACCAAAATAGCATGATACTAGTTCAATGACAGACACATAGACTAATGGAACAGAATCAAGAACCCAGAAATTAACCCATCTATCTATGGTCAATTGATAATTGATAATGAAACAAAACCTTTCAAACAGGCAAATGACAATCTCTTCAATAAATGGTGCTGACAAAACTGGACTACTACCTGCGGAAAGCTGAAGTAGAATCCATACCTCTGACCAAAATAAAAATCAACTCAAGATGGATCAGAACCTAGGGGTAAAGCTCGAAACTATAAAGATAATAAAAGACAGTGTGGGACCAAGCATATAAGGCTTAGCCCATGATATAATGAGGCTGACAAATAAAGACAGACATACACAACCAGGTGAGGACAAAAATGATAAATGGGAACTTCTAAATATTAAATCCCTGTGAACACCAAAAACTTTTTCCAATAAAGTAAAAAGAAAACTTGTTGACTGGGAAAAATTATTTGGCAATACCATCCCAAACAAGGGTATCATAATAAAAGTTTATAGACAGGGCCTCCACAAGAAAAAGACTGATAACCCAATTACAAAATGAGCTAAAGACATTGAAAGAATTTTCACAGAGGAAAACATTCAGATGGCCAACAGACACATGAAGAAATGCTCAAAATCGCTGGAAATAAGAGAGATGCAAATCAAAACCACAATGAGGTACTCCAGTAGCAGTGACTAAGTTTAACAGAACAACAAGTAATAAATGTTGGCAAGGATGTGGTGAGATAGAAGCTCTTTTTACATTGTTGATGGGATTGTACAATGGTACAACCACTCTGGAAGGCAGTTTGGTGCTTCCTCAAAAAGCTAAACATAGAAATCCCATATGACCCATCTATTCCATTGCTTAGAATATACTCCAAGAAAATGAGAAATGAGGCTCAAATGGAAACTTGTACACCAGTATTCATAGCAGCATTATTCACCATCACAAGAACATGGAAACAGCCTAGCTATCCAACCACAAATGAATAGATTGAGAAGTTGTAGTACATTCTCAAAATGGAATAGCACACAGCACACAGTAGTAATCATTTTGTAAATTACTACCTAACTTGGGAGGGACTGGAGAGCATTATGCTGAGTGAACTAACTCAGTCCCACAAAGACAAATACTGTATAAAACCATTATTGTAGAATGAGTATGAGGATCTAAAGCAGGGAGGGGGGCAGGGGGGGCAGGGGGAGATTGGAAATAAAGGGGTGAGGATGGGGTGTAGGGTGTTAATTATATGGTTGCATAATTCAATGGGTAGGTGAGGTGAAGAAAATCGGAAGAATCTTTTGTGAAAAAACAATGTATTCAAACTTTGTAAATAAATCAGAATTTTTTTTAAAAAAACCCACAAAAAAACCACACACACACACAAAAAGAGAGCGAGCAAGAGAGAGATTACAACCACAATGAGATAACATCTCACCCCAGTAGCACTGGCTAAGTTTAACAGGAGAGCAAGCAATAAATGTTGGAGAGGATGCAAAGAAATAGGACATTTTATACACTTTTGGTGGGATTGTAAAATGGTACAATCACCCTGAAAGGCAGTTTGGTGTTTCCTAAAAAAAACTAAACATAGAAATTCCATATGACCCAGCTATTCCACTGTTAGGAATATACCCTGAAAAAAACCTACAAGTGAAACATAAATGGAGATCTGTACTACAATTTCATACCAGTGTTATTCACCATTGCAAGAACTTGGAAACAGTGTAAATGTCCAACCACAATTGATTGAGAAATTGTGGTACACTCATTCACATGATGGAGTACTATTCAGCACTCAGGAGCAACAATTTTGAAAATTACTACATAATGTGGGAGAGACTTGAGAGTTTATGCTAAGTGAACTAACTCAGTCTCATAAGGACAAATACTTCATAACATCATTATTTTAGAAATATAAAGAAAAACCAGTAAAACGTGTATGAGGATCCAAGGGAAGGAGGATGGGAGTAAGGAGGAAGTCATAGGGTCACATAATCTGGTGTGTGGGAGCAGGGGAAGGTAAAGGAAAGGAGAAAAGGGCAGTGGGGATCTGGAAAGACAGGGTAATGGTGGGTGTAGTTCAGTGGTGATTAATTTTATAAAATATAATGAATGGGAATGATTGTATAAAACACAATGTGGATGAAGGATAGTGTGAAACACAATGCAGATGAACTTTCAAAGCAAGTCAAAATACAATTTGATGCTGAAGGAGTGAGGAAAATGGAAAGAATCTATTCTCTGAAATAATGTATTTGAATTTTGTAAATAAATTAGCGTAAAATTTAAAACAACAACAACAACAACAAAACCCCAACAAAAAAAAAGTTTTAAAAAGAAAAAAGAAAGATTGTGGTTTGAACTTGCCAAGTTGTGCCTCAGAAACCTATTGATCTGCATTCATAAAGATTCAGACTCATAGCTGTTGATTCCAATTCGTAGAGACCCTATAGAACAAGGCAGAATAACCTTACAGGGCTTCCAAGGGAAATATTTTTGCCAAAGAAGAATGCCACATCTTTCTCCCATGGTGTGTTCAAACCATCAACCTTTTTTTTAAGTAGCAGACACTTTATCCTCTGTACCATCAGATCTTGCTCCCCTATGGATTCTTCAAAAAAAATTTCATTACTGTCAAGTCAGAAATGATTCATAGCTGACAATCCATTGGGATTTTGAGACTGTAAATTGCATGGGAGGAAATTACACATCTTTTTTTCTGAGCAGTCTGGTGGATTTGAACCACCAGAGAGACATGACTTATGTGTTAGCAGTACAACTCATTAGGAATTGTTGTTGTTGTTGTGTACCATCAAGTTGGAACTGTCCCTGCAGTGGGTTTTCAGAGGCAGTTAATATCATGGAAGGAGACTGACCATCTTTCTACAGCAGAGCACCTGGTGGATTTGAATCATGTGCCTTTGCATTGGCAGCTCAATGCCTTACTGCAAAGCCACCAGAGCTCTATGGGCCACAATAACAGAAACAACAAAGATTAAAGGGGGAAAAAATCTCATGATCTTCTACTCTAAAACACACAGATTCATCCACTTGATGACAACGAGTTTTCCTTTGCAGAGAAAGGTGAGGTGGCCATGTCAAATACAGGACTAAAGAGCTCAGGTCTGCCTGAAGAGAAAGAACATTTATCAGTGAAACAGTGTCAGGAAGTCCTGGCCATTATGTTGGTTTTTATGTGTTTTTTTCTCTGGATCCACTATCATCATTTATTATCATTTCTGTAACTTCAGTGAATTCAGTCTTCCAAACAATTGCAGTGAAAAAATCAATACTGGAGATTTTTGGTTTTCAATTTATGGGATCACTTGATGGGATAAATAAAGCTATGGATTTTTAGGGAGCTTTGGTGGCCTAGTGGCAAGAAGTTGCGCTGCAATCCCAGAGGTACATGGTTTGAATCCACCAGATGCTCTGCTGGAGAAGGAGGGGCAATCTCCTCCTGTACCAGTCAGATTGGATCTGATGGTATACACACAAAAGATAATTTAAAAAAAAATTAAGAAGCTATTGATTTTAATTATATGCATTTGCCGTTTCCTTTCCCTTACCCCTCTCTTTCAAGGGCATTCCAGAAAAAAAATGGCCTAGACATTGTCGGATTATGGTTTTAGGTGCTTTTGAGTCAATTCTAATTCAAAGTGATTCTATGAACATAGCTTAAAAACCTTGCCCAATCCTGTGCCATCCTCACAATCTCTACTATCCTCAAGTCTATCGTAATCACTATGTCAACCCATCTTATTGAAGAGTTTTCTCTTCACCAATCTTCCTCTTTGGTAATTAAGTTGAGAGTTTTTTTGTTTGTTTGTTTTGTTGCTTTTATCTCCCCCCCCCAAAAAAAAACCTAGCCAGTCCTGACAACGTATCAAATGTGTCAAAGGCTGTAGTAGTCTTTGATCTTCTTCAGTAAGTACTTCAGTTTCTCTTTCAGCAAGCAAAGCTGTGACATCTGCATCCAATCCTGATGTCGCTTCTTGGATTATTTGCTTACCATATTTATTTAGCATTGCTGTTGTTGTGAACTATCAAGTCAGAAGTGACCTCTAACTGATGCTCCAGTGGGTTTTCCGAGGCAGTAAAGCCACAAAATATTGATCATCTTTCTCCCATGGAACAGCTAGCTGGTGGATTCGAACCATGTACCTTTGATTTGGCAGCTCTTACCACTAAGCTACCATAGCTCCCTATATATTGTATGGTGAAAAGAACCTGACTCACAACTTTCTTGACTTTAAACCATGTCATTTCCCCTTGTTTCATTCAAATGACTGCTTTTTGGTCTGTATACAAGTTTTGCATAAGCACAGTTAAGTGTCTAGAGTTCTTCTCATGTTATCTTTATTTTTTAAATATTTACTCAGAACTGCTCCATAGTTAAGCTTGAACCAGGACCAAAGACTTTTATTTGTAGATAGTGTGGTAAAGCCTTAACAAAAGTACCTATGATCAGAATGAATGCCTTGAGTGACCAGCAAGGTGTGCAAATGGCCAGATAAAATGAGAAAATCTTAGTGGCCACGCCCTGTGGATTCCAGTTCCATCTTCCTAGTAGAAGGAGGAGCCACCCTTGAGTTAGGTTAAACATTAACAAATCTGACTGCAAATGGAAACACTGAGGTTAGTCTACCCACTGGTGCCTCAGAAATGCCCCAGAATCTACTTCCCTCATTGCCCATTGAAAACCCTACAGAACACAGTTCTCCTCAGGCACACATGAGGTTGCTGTGTGTTAGAATCAACTGAAGATAACTGCTATTTAAAATTAAGTCTGAATAAAAGGTCGTTTTTCCTAGAATGTCAAACTGTTAATATTGAAAAGAAGTTGAATATCATCTAAACCAAATTGCTCAAAGGAGGAAAATTTGAAGGGAAATAACTTGGCTTTGGTCACAGCACTCCCTAAGGGCAAACCCAGAAGCATTCTAGGAACTTTCTGAGGCCTAGTTCACCTCACTCTGTTCTGAGAGTCACTTATTTCCTCATCATCATGAAGCAGGATCCTTTACTCCTGTGTTTATGTGATGCAAAAATACCATAAGACACCACCACTGCCACCAAGTTGAGGGAGCTCAGGTGTCTTAGTAGGAAGGATGTACACTGTCAATGCACAGGTATGTGGTTAGAGTCCACCGACTGCTCTGTGAGAGAAAGACAGTCTTTTCCTCTGCACTTTACTGCCTCCGAAAATGCACTGGAGGGTCAGCTACAGGTCAGTTCCAACTCCATGGTGCACAACAACTACACAAGCCATCAAGCTGAGTCTGGCTCATAATGATCTCCTTTGAGTTTCAAAGGCCTATAAACGTTTACAAAAGAAAACTACCCATTTCCCTTCTAAGGAGTAGCCGGTGGGTTTGAACTGCTGACATCTTGCACATTATGCCACCAGTGTTCCTTGTTTATGTGATTACAGCTAAGTGATTTGTAAGAAGTCAGAAAAAAGACTAAAATCTTAAATGTAAAATTTCTTTATTATGGACAAAGCTACACTTATTAATTGAAAGTTTTCTTTGAAATAAAATGCTCTCTTGTTCTTACAGGACGGTCTGACAATTGGCAGGCTTACCCTTCCCTCCCCGCAGTATGCTTCTCACCCCAGTCCTAGTTACGTGCTGATGTGTCCCAACTTTGACACCCTTACCTATGAGTGTGACGTGGAACCACAGAGTTGGTCCCAGGCCATGCCGAAGTCATCTCTGCGGAGAGGAACTGTGCTCCAAGGATCTTCAAGTCCGCTCCGAGGCGGCTCTGGTAGGTCTGAAGCAATAACCTTTCAGAAGTTGAGTACTTTACAGTTTGTGCCACCAAGCAACCCTCTATAAATGCTGGGGACATGCAAATTAATTGTTTACCTTCTTGCAACATAAATTATCATTAACACTAAAACATAAACCCTTCAGTCTATTTAAATAGAGATATTTTGACACTTTTACACAGGAAGTTTCAAGGTTTGTTTACAGGAGAGCGTAGTCATTGAAACCTTTGACACACCCACAAATGTTATGTTTATCTCCACCAGCTCCAGACCTAGGCCTCAAACAGACAGCCCAGATCCAAGAACATTTTTATTTCGGAAATATGAAACTGAAGCTTTATATTTACCAACAGTTTATCAAACCCTTTATAAGTTAAATTGTACATATAACAATCTTTCACTAAATGCATCAACCCCTTGGGGGCTCTTTTAACAGTTGCATTGGTATAGATGCTTGAAGCTTTCAAATCGTTGTCACTTCCAAAATTCTTGTCAAAGTTGTCATCATCCTGAAGGCCTGACTCATTTTTAGCTTCTCTGAGCAAGCTGTTCAGCTCTGTCAGCTATAATTGTTCTTCATATTTTTCTAGTCGTTTAGGTGACGACTCCTCAGCCCACCAGAGCTGCTCATCTCATTGGCCCTCCTGTTACATCTGGATTTGGTGTTTGTTAAGATGTCCAGTTGTGAATTTACTCTCCATCTGTCAGTTTGTTCTACGATGATGGATTGCATGTTGCTATGATGCTGGGTTGTCTGATTCACACTGAGAGGGTGGCTCAGGATAAGGCAAGGTTGCCATCGATTCAAAGGGTCATTAAAAGTCATAGTTGACTCAATGGCACAAAACAACAACATGCTGTTGGAAACTACGCTGCTGTTATTCCAGTACTAAAAGATCATTCATGGTGAACAAGTTTCAGCAGATATTCCAAATCAAGATTGCTGAGAAGGAAAACCTGGTGGTCCACTCCCCAAATTAGGCAGTAAAAACCCTGAATCACAATAGGATATTGTTAAAAAATAAAGATTGATGATAAGTATTCTAGAATAGAAGGCATTCAAAGTACACTCTGTGAGCAAAGAGTAGCTCTAAACATACCAATTAATGACTATGCAGATCATTTAAGACCAGGACACATTTCAGTCTCTTGTACACAGGGTAGCTAAAAGTTGGAACTGACCCACCGGCAACTAACAAAAACAGCAATGCCCAATTATATAACAACAGCTGCCACGGTATAATCTGTAGGGGTTTGTGCTGCTATAACAAAAAGGAATGATGTCAGTCTGGAGACTAGAGTGTGCCTGATGCAGGCCTTGGTCTTTGCAATTACTTGCTATGCATCAGAGAGCTGGACAATGACTAAGGATGACAGAAGAATTAATGCCTTTGAGCTGTGGTGCTGGAGAGGAGTATTGAATATATCATGGACGGCTAGGAGAACAAAGAGGTTTGTCCTAGCGAGGGTGAAAAACAGGCTGCTCCATGGAGTTAATGATTCTGAAGCTTCATTTGACATACTTTGGACATTTTGCAAGGCGGGACCAGTCCTTGGAGAGGGACGCTATCCTTGGGAGGATGGAGGTACAGTGCAAGAGTGAAGACATTGGGTGAGATGGATTGACTCAGTGACTGAGGTTATAGGGGTAGGTGTGTCAGAGACAACAAAGTTGGCACAGGATAGAGCAGGGTTTAATAATTTTGAGAAGCATCCAATCTATGCTTCCAATAGTATAGCAAATAGTGTTCTATTGTTCACAGGGCTTTTGAAGCCCTGATATTTTGAAAGTGGATGACCTGTCCTGCTTCCTAGTCTGTCTTAATTTGGGAACTCCATGAAAACCTGTAGATGATGTTAGAAGCATTTCTAAATCATAGCAGGCATTAATAAGCTGGGCTATGAGGCAGTAGCACAGAAACAGGTCATTCACTACTTGTGTCACACTGCTGTATGGACTTTCTTCCCACTGCTACATCTGCCACTAGAAAATGTGGTCTCCAGAATCATCATGAAAAGAAGAGAACAGAAGCTCGACCAGAGTGTGTACAAGAGCCAGTTTTGGAAGTGACTTACATCAGTTTCGCCCATAGCCCATTGGCCAGACTCCCACACACAGCTAACAGCAAGGGAAGCTAGGAAGCACTGTTTTCCTGTGCACCGGGGAAGAGGAACTGGGGTGGTAGAGATTCACATTGTTTGTCACAAAGACAAGAGATCATTCTTCTCAGAACCTTTCCACATGCAAATTCAACAAAATACAATTGTTGGAAATGAATGCCAATAATACTTATAACAAGGAGGAGAATAAATGGGTTTAGAATAATTTTGCTACTTCTCAAAAAGTTATTTGATTTTTTTTTAAATTGAGCCATTCACTTTGATGTAGTATTTTTCTGTGGAGTATCTATTTCACTATTAGGAAAGTCCAGGTAAACAATACTTGTGTAAAAAATATTCATGTAGACTCCATAATTCAATTCCCTCATATTGGGCTACTGCTGTTGACTGGTTCTAGCAATGCAGGTAATCTCTCTTAGGTAGGTGTTAAAGAACCATATTTCACTTGCAGAATTCATCTCTATGATTATATTGATGGTTATGGTTCTTTTCTGTTAACAGGAGGGAGGACAATCATTCTGCTCACTCAATAATTAATGAGAGCTTGGCTTTTATATCACTCCACTCCTTTCGAGGTCAGATCTTTGTCAACTGAGGAAGCACAGGTAGAGTTGAGGCATAGGGAAGTAAGCAGAGGGAAGGTGGAATGCCCAAGAAAGTATGGCAACATTTTCATGCATCACTGTGGATTCTGTATGCACTCCTTTCTTGATTTTGAACCATGCAATGTTTTCCTGCTCTGTTCCAAGGAATGCTTCCTAGTCCAAGTTTAGGTTTCACATAAACACAATCAAGTGTTCTGGGATTCCTCTTTTCCTCAAGGTTAGCTATAATTTGTTGTGATCCGCAGAGCCAAATGCCTTTATATAGTCAATGAAACACAGATAAACATTCCTCTGGTACTCTTAGTTTTCTGCCCAGATCCATCTGATATTGGCAATAATGTCTCTAGTGCCACAATCTCTTCTAAACCCATCTTGTATTTCTGGTAGTTCTCTATCAATGTACTGTTCCAGTTGTTTCTGGATGATCTTCAGCAGGATTTTGCTGCTGTGTGATATTAGTGATATTATTAGATAATTTTCACATTCTGTTGGATCACCTTTTTTTGGAATAGGAATAAATATGGATCTCTTCCAGTCAGTCAGGCTTTATGAGGAGGAATGTGGCACCAGGACTGGAGGTAGACTCATCAACAACCAATGTTATGCAGATGACATAACCTTGCTTGATGAAGCTGAAGAGAACCTAAGCACTTGCTGCAGAAGGTCAAGGACTGTACTCTTCAATATGGATTGAAGTTCAGCATCAAGAAGACAAAGATTCTCACCACTGGGTCGATTGGCAGCACCATGATAAATGGAGAAGAGATTGAGGTTGTTAGCAATTACAGCTTGCCCAGCTCCATAATGAATACTCTTAACACCAGCAGTCAGGAAATCAAAAGATGAATTGCACTGGGAAAATCTGCTGTCAGGGACCCCTCCAGAGTGCTGAAAAGCAATGATTGTCAGTCTGGAGGCTAAGGCGTCCCTGATCCTGGTCACGGTCTTTGCCATCACTTACTATGCATCAGAGAGCTGGGCAATGATCAGCGATGATAGGAGAATTGATGCCTTTGAGCTGTGGTGCTGGAGAAGAGAATTGAATATACCATGGATTACTAGGACAACAAACAGGTTAATCTTAAAAAGGATGAAACCAGGCTTCAGGATTCTGAAGCTTTGTCTGACATGCTTTGGCATGTTGCATGGAGGAACCAATCCTTGGATGGGGATATATTTTTGGGAGGGTGAAGGGATGGCACAAGACAGGAAGACCCTCAAAGAGATGGATTGACTCAGGGACTAGGGTAATGGGGGTAGGTGTGTCAGAGATGATCAGGTGTCTCAGGAAAGAGCAGGGTTTAGAGTGCATAGGGTCTCTATGAGTGACAAGTGACTCAATAGCACAAAACAACAACAATAGCATACCATTTTACTTAATGGGCACAAAAATCCTATAAAATTGTCTATTTAAGCCTATTTTTCCATTGGGAAAACTGGTTAAATAATTTGTCCATGACCACATACATTAAGGGGGGAAAAAAGAACTGACATTAAGCAAAGACTTGCACCTAATATTCCAATTCCAATGCCCATATTTTCCTTCTGCTACATTTCTTTTTCAGATCATACTCAAAGATGCCTTGTCTCCTCAGTTAAGGTCATCTCTATCTTTGTCCAACTCTGGTGCCTTTCCCTTGTTCCTGGGAAAATCATAAGACCCACTTCTCTCAATGACTCTGTCCCATCACTTCACTACTAAAGAGGTTGTGAAATATATCAAAGATCATATTGTTGCTGTTATGTGCCACCGAGTCGCCTGCAATTCATAGTGGCCCTATGTACAACAGTCATAAACCCTCCTCTATTCTGTTGCAATCTCACTGTCTCTGACACACCTGCTCATATTACCCTAGTCATTGAATCAATCCACTTCAGTGGGTCTTCCTCTACTGCGCTGTCCCTCTATCCTCCCAAGCATGACGTCTCTCTTCAAGAATTGGTCCCTCATTACAACATGTCCAAAGTATGCCAGATGAAACTTCAGAATCCTTGCCTCCAAGAAGCAGCCTTGTTTAACCCTCTGTAGAATGAACCTGTTTGTTTTCTTAGCAGTTCTTGATATATTCAAAACTCTTCTTCAACACCGCAGTGCAAAGGCATCAATTCTCCTTTTATCAAACGTCATAGGAAAAGAAAATGAAAGGTTTGAAAAAGACAGAAAAGAAGGTATATACTAAAATGGATGTCAAAAGAGAAGATATGAAGAAGAGAGCTGGACAGGAGAAGAACATGAAGCACTTACTGCAGAAGATCAAAGCCTTCAATATGGATTATATCTAATATCGAGAAAACAAAAATCTAATATCGAGAAAACAAAAATCCTCACCACTGGACCAAGAGGCAACATCATAATGGAAAAAAGATTGAAATTGTCCACAATCTCATCTTCCTTGGATAAGTAAGCATCCACAATCAATACCCTGGGTACCAACAGTCAAGAGATCAGGAGACATATGGTATTAGGAAAGTCTGATGTCAGAGATCTCTCCAAGCCACTTAGGAGTAATGATACCAGTTTGAGAACTGAAGTGCACCTGACTCAAACCATAGTCTTTTCAATCACTTGTTATACACCTAAGAGTTGGACAATTAATAAAGATAACAGGAGAAGGATTTATGCCCTTGAGTTGTAATGTTGGAGAAGAGTACTGAAGAGTCCATGGACTGTCAAAACGGTCGAAAGAACTCTTCTTTCAGTTGTGAATCTGTGCAATCAATAGTCCAATGTGGGTCCACAAATCCATTGAAACACAAATATCCTCAGAGTACTGGGGAGTCTCAATTTTTCTTCTTTACCATGCCCCAATCCCCACTACCAAATTCTACTTTTAACAGACTTATCTCCAGGGAAGATCTTCCCTTTTAGTATTCCCAATTAGGAATTGGCCAAAGGTAGAATTAAACTTTTTCTAAATATACAATGTCCAAAGTTCACTTTATAATACATTTTTATCCCGCTCTACTTAAAAAAAAAATGCATATAACTGCTCTTACACAATGCACTGTACCCATGTACATACATTATGCCCCACATAATCCCTCATACACACTGTACTTCATACAATCAACTACCACCTATCCATGTCTTTTATCACATTATCCCCCCAAGACCCCACTGACCCTCTCATACCCCATTCTACCTTCTCCATCTCAGTGATGCCTTCTTAGGCAGGCTACAGCTGGTACCCACCAGACCCCAACTCCAAGACTTGAGAGACTGGAACATGCTCACTCGTACTGATCACTTGGGTCCACAGGCATGGAAGTGGGAAAAAGACAGCAATAGAGAAATAGACTGAGCTTGGACACGTTACTTCAGTGTTGCCCACCTAGAATTTATGGATGATTATGGAAAGATTGTCGGCTTGAGGAGCAGGGAGTTGTGAAGATCCCTGGCCTGTTGCCTCAGCCCCATGTGGGAGCTAAGGTTGAGCAAGGAGGCCGAAAGGGCTGGAATGCAGGGAGAAGTGTGGGTTCCTGAGCTTGTGCCTGATGCCCATTTAAACCCAACCACAGATGGTTGAGGATGAGTTGACCAGAACCCAATCTGATGAAGAAAAGATGATCCATGCTGTGAACTAGGGTTGATTGCTGCAACCTGATGGCTTGCTCTGAACTGGACAATGCTTGTGGATGCAGATGCTCAAAGTTTCACAGTTGAGCAGAGAAACCTTCAGCAAAAAGGAAAGGCTTGAGAGAGGAGAGAGGTTTGTTGTTGTTCTTATGTGCTGAGAAAAACTGGATGAAATATGTTTACGGCATTGAAGTCTATGGGGGAGAGAATAGTCTAAAAGTATTATATTTTAGGGCATTATTTTTATC
>NW_006399891.1:1936353-1963886 GCF_000299155.1 Elephantulus edwardii | reverse complement strand
GCAACAATGAATGAATGGAATTCCAAAATCTCTGTAGATGTTCATTGAAATGAAAAATAAACAATCTAAATTTAAAAAAAAAAAAAAGAAAACCGCGACTCATAGCAACTCGATGAACAATACCCTGAACCCTGCACTATCCTAAGCTAATCTCACTATATGTGTCACATCTACTGCCATTACTCCAGTTAATGTGTCAGTCCATTTCATCCAGGGTCTTCCTCTCATGTGCTGTCCCTCCACCCTTCCAAGGATGACTGGTCCCTCCTGGAAACATGCTGTAAGTATGTCATACAGATCTTAAAAATCCTTGCCTCCCAGGAGCAACTTGGTTTCACCATGTCTAGGACAAAACTGTTTGTTCTCTTGCCAGTATATGATATGACCAAGACTCTTCTTCAGTACCACAACTCAAAGACATCAATTCTCTTCTGCCATCCTTAGCCATTTTTCTGCTCACTGATACATAGCATGTAATTGCAAAGAATATGGCCTGGATCAGGTGCACCTTGGTCTCTAGACTTATATCATTGCTTTTCAGCATTCTAGCGAGGTCCTTGACAGTAGAATTTCCCAATGCAATTCATCTTTTGATTTCCTGAGTGCTGGTACCAAGAATGTTAATTGTGGATTCTAGGAAGATGATATTGTTAACAATCTCAATCTCTTCTCCATCTATCATGGTGCTGTCAATTACTCCAGTGGTGAGAATCTCTGTTTTCATGATGTTGAGCTTCAATATATATTGAAGACTACAGTCATTGCAAACATTCCATATCCTCCTCAGTTTTCACAAGCAAGGTTGAGTCATCTGCATAATAAAGGTTGTTGATGACTCTTCCTCCACTCCTGATTCCACACTCCTCAAAAAAGTCCAGCCTACAGGATGATCTATTCTACATATAGACTGAGAAGATATGGAGACAAGACCATACTTTCCTGATTTTGAAACTTGTAGTGTTTCCTTGCTCTGTTCTGAGGACTACCTCCTGGTCTAAGTATAGATTTCACATGAGCACAATCAAGTGTGCTGTGATTCCCATTCTCCTCAAAGTTAGCCACATTTGTTGTGATTCACAGTTGGTTATTAAAAAGGAAGACATTAGGGCATGAAGCATGAAGTAGCTGGCTTACATGCTTTCATGAAAGTAGTTGTTGTTAGAATTATTGTAAAGGAGGAAAAATCTCTTCACAATATAAATGAATGAAATATAATGTAAATGAAGGACTATGGAATACAATGTGCATATATGAAACACAAGGTATATGAATGATAAAAATATTAATTAAAAATAAAAAAGAGATGTGTCTTGGAGAAAGTACAGCTAGAATGCTCCTTGGAGACAAAGATTACAAAGCTTCAACTCTCACACTTCAGGCATGTTTTTAGGAGACGATCTTCCTCCTTGGAAAAACGTATCATGCTCAGAAAGGCGGAGAATCAGTGAAAGAGAGGGAAGACCCTCAACCAGAAGGACTGACACAGTTGACTCCAGCAATGGGCTTACCTGTGTCAGAGATGGTGAGGATGGCACAGGATGAGACAGGGCTCATTTTGGTTGTTCATAGGGTTAGTTGAGTCATTCTCAACTGTGGATTAAACAACACACACTTGTGAAATTTGGAAAATGAACAAGGAAGACCAAAGACTAAAGGTATTGGCAGAGAATGTTGCAAATATTACTGACTTTCAGTAGAAAGAACAGTAGAAGAAGTACAGGCAGAATGTTCCACAGAAGCAAAGATGACAAGGCTTCATTTATCATATTTTGGAATTGTTATCATTTGTTATCATTCCCTGGAGGAGGACATCATGTTTCGTAATACAGAGGGTCAATGAGCAAGAGGAAGAGATGGATTGACAGACTAGCTGACTGCAACAACAGGCTCAAACATGGCAATGATTGTGAGGAGGACAGACATGGAATCAGGTATTGTTTTGTTCTGTTGTACATGAGGCCTTTCAGAGTAGGAACCAACAATAACATTTACAGTGATTTGCACGAGTGAGGCACTTAACTGTACAAGCTCACCTCCATGCTTTAATTCTATGGGCTTAGTTTGTGGAAGAGAAGGATAAATATTTTCTAAAGCAGTAGTCTCCAAATAAAGCTGGTTATTTAAATGGTTAATAGAAAACTTAGAAGAGAGGTCCTTCAAAATTCTGACTTCCCCCAGCCATTAGTAAATAGTATTTAATGGGACTGAATTGAGGTCCAAATATGTTTTTTTAAAACCTCCCAGTTAATTTTACTTTGAAAATGACTCTGCTAAAAGGTTGAAGCTTCCCTGCCATTCTTTGGGATGACTTAGGTAAACCTCTTCCATTTTCAGAGTCTAGGTCAATGGACTGCAAGGATTATTAGTATTAGAAATGTTTCAAGTGTTAACATTTAGACATTCCTTCTATAACTGAAGGCTGGAAATGTATGTACTAGGAGAGTGTTCACTCAGACATGAAGTACTACTGCCCTAAACGGACTCAATACATTTCAGCTTCTCTACTGTAGCTCTGAAAAGAACAGTATGGAGATGGCTTAATTTCTCTATCTATTGGACAAAGCTGTATCCTGACAATTCAGCACAGGCAAGGAGAGGATAAATTAGACCTTGAAGGTGAGAACTATCCTTATATCTAATAAAATACTTGCAATCTGCAAAGGTTTTTGGCTTGCAAAGCTTATGCATTATGCAAAATAATATCTTAAGATCCTGGTCTGTGTGTGAGAGGAAGATGACGAATGAGGGAGCAGGACAAGCAGGCTCGGAGGGCAAAGCAAGATTATTTTTAAAAGGACCCAAGGACTGTTTGTGCCCAATCAATTTACAACCTCTTTCAGTCCACACAATCACTTCTGCTGTTGCTAGCAAGAGGAGAAAAGGTATCATTCATTTTCAAAATGTGACCTTGAAAGACAGCAGTCAGGCAAAGCAGATTTAGCATGCCTAGTATACGCAGCTGGGAACGTCTGCTGTCAAGGACATCTGCAAAGTGCAAAGGAACAATGTCACCAGTTTAAAGACCAAAGTACACCTGATTCTGATCATGGTATTTTCCAGTCACGAGGCATCTGAAAGCTGGACAATGAGTAAGGATGACTGAAGAAGAATCAATGTCTTTGAGTTGGGGCATTGGAAAAAGAATGAACAGGTAGGTATGCTGGGGGGGAAAGTGCAAGCGGGGTGCTCCTTTGAGGCAAGGATGCTGAAGCTTAGTCTCACATACTTTGAGCATGTTGTTAAGAAGGGCCATTCCTTGGAAAGGGTCATCATGCTTGGAAAGGTGGAGGTTTGGTGAAAGAGAAGACCCTCAACAAGATAGCTTGACACAGTGACTACAGCAATGGCTCAAGCGTGTCAGAAATGATGAGGATGGCACAGGGTAGGGCAGAGTTCAGATCTCTTCCTCATAGGGTCACCATCAGTTGAACTCGACTCAACTGCACCTAACGACAACAGTATATGCAAACAGGAGAAAAATAGGCAATCTCATCTCTTTCCGTGCAATTTATAGCTTCCAAAAACCTGGAGGATCAGCTTTGAGTTGGTTCCAACTTGACAGCAATGAATGAGTGAATGAGTACATGCATCCAACCAACAGAACCCTTGTGATAGAGTATTTTAAGTGTTGAGCTGCAAGCCAGAAGGTTCACAATTTGAATACACCAGCTGCTTCACAGGAGAAAAAAACTGGCAGATTGGAACTGCTGACCTGACACATTAACACTACAACAGTATGTCTCCTCTTAGAGTATAGGGCTATGCCAATAAAGCGAGTATTATTCATACAGTGAGAATCTGAAATTTGAAAGAATTTTAAATACTTTTTATATGACTATTAGAAACTTTAAAATGACATACTATATTTTTATACAAAGAGTGCAACCAAAAATGTATATTACACACATGCGCGTAGAAATGCACACATGCATAAAAATGAGAGCAATAGTTAAAAAGTTCTGCTGTAGTGAGCCCATGCACAACAGTACAAGTCCCAGCACATTTCCAGCCATGCATTTCAGCCTTATTCACGTTCACGGAACAGTTTGAAAACGTTGCTTTTGATCATTATTTGTATAGTCAAGATGTAAGCCATGGTCAATAATTCAGACAGTTTCGTGATTTCTATTAGAAGCCATCAAGTACACTACCACTTAAACTCATCCTATGAATAACAGAACAAATTTTACCTTATTCTGTGCCAACTTCACAATTCCCACCACACTCAAGCCCACTGTTGTAGCCCACACGTCCCTGATTCTCTATCTTGCCCAGTATGTTCTCTTGTCTACATTTCTTTTCCAAGCACTGGTCCCGCTGGACAGCAGGTCTAGTACATGAGATGCCATTTCACCATCTTTGCCTCTAAGGAGCACCCTGGTTACACCTACCCCAAGACAGAGGTTTATTCTTTTAGCAGATGTTGCTATATCCACTGTTCTTCATCAACATCCCTATTCGAAGACATCAGTTCTTCAATTCTCCTTACTTTCACATGTATTTCCAACTTTCACATGTATCTACTAATAAAAAAATAAACAAATGGAACTGTGCATTGACTTTGAGACAGTTTGTGACCTGACCTGGGAGCAGTGGAGTTCTCTTGTAGTTGATCTGCATTCATATCATTGTGTTAGAGGCAGATGGAGTGCTGCACTGATCCTACTGTGACTGGATACGACTTCCTGAATAAGCCTGGGTCAGGGGACATTGGTCCCTTGGAAGCTGGGCACCATGATGGTGCAGATTCAGACTCTAGGCCAGACAGCCACATCTTACTCAAGCAGGGAACATGAGATCCTTTCATGCCTCCAGCTCTCGTGCTTGCCCTGAGGCGTCTGCATAGGCTTGAGATTCAAAGGGCTCACGTCTTGGTGTCAGGCCAGCACAGTAGTGGGGTGAAATACATATGGCGGCAGTGTGTTGACCCTGTTCCCCATTGGCCTCTCTAACTTGAGGTGTGCAGCTCTTCATTTCCCCTATCAGACAGGGCTGGTGTGCCAACACCAAGCCCAATCCACTGCTGTCCAGTGGGTTCCAACTCACGCAGCTCTATCAACTTGTGAAGCTGAGACTCTTCATAAGAAGAGACTACCCACCCTTCTCCTACTGAGTGGAATCAAACTGCTGACCTTTCAGTAATACACTATGTTATCATGGCTCCAAGACATTTGAAAGATCATTGAAATATCTGGTGGAGGGCATACTGATGAAATACTTTCAATTTTTCTATTTTTGGTAAATTATCAATTCTACAGAATATTGACCTTTTTTTTCAACTCTTTAGTTCTCAGTTTATAAGTGTGAACTCAAACTGACTCATCACCGCTGAGTCAGAACTGACCATGGGTTTCCAAGTGTGTAAACCGCCTAGCAGGGTATTGCTCATCTTTTCTCTCAAGAAGCTGCTGGTGGACTGAAACCATCAGAGAGATTCAGCCTTTGGGTTAGCAATGCAACTCCCTCCCCACAGACTACATCGTCAGAGCCTCCCACAGTCTTAATACTATAAATTAGCAATTTTCCTTCATTTTTTCTGACTTCCAGAATTCAATGAAAGCAAAAAATCAAATCCACTGTGGTTTAGTTGATTCCAACTCATAGTAGCCCTTCAGGACTGAGTAGAAGGCCCCATAGTATTTAGGGCTGTAATCTTTATGAAGCAGACTATATAATTTTTCTTCCACTGAGAAAATGGAGAGCATCAACTGTCAACCTTTTGGTTAGTAGCCCAGTACATAACTACTCATTGTGCTGCTATTGTTGTTGTCATGTGCCATCAAATCACCTGTGACTCTTAGTGACCCTATGTACAATAGCTCTGAACCCTGCCCTGTCCTGAGCCAGTCTTACTATCTCTGAGACACCTACTACCATTACTCCGGTTACTGTGTCAATGCATCTCATCCAAGTTCTTCCTCTCCTGCACTGTCCCTCTACCCTTTTCAAGCATGATGTCCTTCTCTAAGTATGTGAGACAGAGCTTCAAAATTGTCTCCAAGGAGCAGCCTGATTTCATCCTCTCCAAGACAGACCCATTTGTTCTCTTGGCCGTCCATGGTATGTTCAAGACTCTTTTCCAGCACAACTCAAAGGCATTTATTCTTCTTCTGTCATCTTTGGTCATAGTCCAGCTCTCTGATGCATAGCAAGTAATTGTGAAGATCATGGCCTGGATTATGCCACTCTCCACATTATTTCTACATACATGTGTACAAATATAAACTTCTATTTATAATAGAGCCATTTTTAGAACCTGCTGAGGGGACAGTTATAGAACCTTTGACATCAAGGCTCAACCACAGGACATGAAAACGGGACCAGAGCCCTGACGGACACCTAAATCAACTGGCAAAACAGGGTGCTTAAAGATAATGTTCTAAAAAAAAAAAAAAAAAAAAGATAATGTTCTGCACCCTGGTCTGGTGGGTAGCATCTGATGTCTTAAGTTTTGGGTTTTTCAAATTTTATTTTATTTCAATTTGCGTGAAAGTTTACAAATCATTAGTTTTTAATTTAATCACACTGGCACATTTTATAACATTAATGACAATGTCTGATCAACTCTATATTTATAAAACTTTATTTAGACCAAGAAGCTGTTGTCCAACCAGAGCAACACTGCATGGTTTAAAATCAGGAAAAGTGTGCATCAGGGTTGTATTCTTTCACCACCCTAGTTAATCTGTACGTTGAACAAATCATTCTATTATTGATCAATCAACTCCTTATTGCCTTTCCCTTCACCCAACTTATTAAGTGTCTATTCTCTATTTATTTCACCAGAGACTTTTTGTTGGCCTACTGATAAAGAGTTATGCTGTCAACCCAAAGGCTCGTGGTTCAAAGCCACTAGCTGCTCTGTGGTTGAATCAAACACACCAGCTGCTTCACAGGAGAAAGACGGGCAATTTCCTCCCATGCAATTTACTGCCTCTGAAAACTTGAGGATTAGCTATGCGTTGCATCTGAATTACCACATAACAAAAACATTTACCACTTTTTTTCTTCCACCTTTCTCCCTTCCTATCCTAGTAATCATCCAAGAATGAGTCTGTGCATAAAGATGTCCTTAGATTTATATAATAGTTGTCTTTTACAATATTGTCTTTTTGAGACTGATATCTGTCACTCAGCATGATTTCCTCTGGATTCATCCATGCTATACAGTTTCCATTAATATTCAGTGTAATTATCTTTGTTGTTGTTAGGAGCTGTCAAGCTGTGTACAACTAGTAATGCCCCTATAAACTAAAGATCTGAACCTTGTCCTATGCTGCGCCATCCTCATCATTCGGGACACACTCAAGCCTATTGCTGCAGACATTGTGTCGATCCATTTCATGAAAGGTCTTCCTCTCCTTCGCTGACCCTCCACCTTTCCAAGCATGATGTCCCTCTCCAAGGAATAGCCTCTCCTAATAATATTCCCAAAATACTAGCCAAGTGGTAAGGATTTTTATTTCCTTGATCTTGAGATGTAATTCATATTGATGACTATAGTTCTATTATCATTACATATGGTTCTGAAAGATGTTGACAGAAATCAGCTGTTATTTTCCTATACTCTAACTTCTTGCACCAACGTTGTTGTATCCTTTCTCCATACCTATTCAATCAGTATGCTCACTAAATAATTTGAGAAGCTCAATAATATGAAGGCAAATGTGGCATTAGGATTGGAGAAACATTCATTAGCAACCTGAATTATGCAGATGGCACAACCTTCTCTGCAGAAAGCAAAGATTTGAACCATTTAGTGAAGAAGAGCAAAGACTACAGTCTTTAATATAAAATAATTTCAACATCAAGAAAACAAAAATTTTCACCATAGGTCCAATAGGAAACATCAAAGATTGAATTTGTCAATTATTTCATTTTACTTTTATCCACAATCAACACCGACAGTAGCAGCAGCCTAGAAATGAGAAGACATGTTGCATTGGGTAAATCTGCTGCCAAGGACTTTCCCAAAGTGCCAAAGAGCAACTATGTCAATTTAAAGACTAAAGTGCACCTCATCCAAGTCATTAATTTTTCTATTGCTTCCTATGCATCTAAAGTTGGACAATGAATTAGAAAGAAGAAAAAAAATGATACCTTTCAATTGTGGTATTGGGGAAGAGTATTGAGTAACCTGTTGTTGTTATATGCTGTCGAGTCACTTGCAACTCATAGCAACCCTATGAACAACAGCTCTGAACCCCTCTATCTTGAGCCAATTTTATTCTCTCTGATACACCTACTCTCATTACCATCTCTTCCAGGGTCTTTCTCTCTTACTCTGTCCCACCCTTTAAGCATGATGTCCTTCTCCAAGGACTGGTCCCTTCTTGGCAACCTGCCCCAAATATGTCAGGCAGAGCTTCAAAACCCCTGCCTCCCAGGATATGAACAGACACTTCACCAAAGAAGACATTCAGATGGCCAACAAATATATGAGGAAATGTTCAAAATCCCTGGCTCTAAGAGAGCTGCAAATGAAAACAACTATGAGATATCATCTCACACCCCAGTCAGAATAACAAAATTTAACACAGGAGCAAACAACAAATGCTGGCAAGGTTGCAGAGAAACTGAAACCCTTATTCACTGTTGTTGGGAGTGTAAAATGGTGCAACCACTATGGAAGGCAATATGGCGCGTTTCTCAAAAAGTTGCAAACAGAAATACCATTTGATCCAGCAATTCCTCTACCAGGAATATACCCTAAAGAAACCATAATTGCCACCCAGCCAGATTTATGCACACCCATGTTTATTACAGCTTTGTTCACAATAGCAAAGAGTTGGAAACAACCTAAGTGCCCATCAACAAATGAATGGATAGAGAAGCTGTGGTTTAGTCACACAATGGAATACTATGCTGCATTGAAAAATAAGGAACTCATGCAATATTATTCAAAGTGGGTGACCCTGGAGGACATTATGCTCAGTGAAATATCTCAGTCACAGAAGAACAAATACTGCACAGTGCCACTGTTGTAGAATGGGACGGACATCAGGATTGGGTTGAGACTTAAGAAAATTGGTTAAATAGTGTATACTTCATTGAAATAGATGAGGAAGTGAATGGTTTAAAAGCGATATATGATTTGGGTGTTATAGTTATGACAAGAGTTCAGAATTAAGGTTGCATAATGGAGTGTACTGGGGGGCGGGGGAGGATTGTATACCAATGAAGGAATTTTTCTTTTGCTTTTCAAAGAGATGAGCAAACTGGGGGGGGGAGGGCTGGACAGGGAGAAAAATGCAACAAAGAATGAATGGAAATTCAAAATCTCTGTAAACATTCATTAAAATTAATAAAATAAAATTTTAAAAAAACATAGGGGGAAAAAAGTATTCTGCCTGTTAAAAAAAATACATCTGATTTAAGCTAAAAAAAAAAAATCCTTCCTTCCAAAGAGCCTCCTTGGTTTCACCCTCTCCAGAACAGACCTGTTTGTTCTCATAGCAGTCCATGGTATATACAATACTCTTCTCCAGCACCACAACTCAAAGGCATCGATTCTTCTTCTATCATTCTTATTCATTGTCCAACCCTCTGATGTATAACAAATAATTGTGAAAACAATGGCCTGGAACAGGTGCACCTTAGACAGAACGTGACAAATTTTCCCAATGCAATTCATCTTTTGATTTCCTGACTTCTAGTACCAAGAATATGGAGCCAAGCAAGCTGAAGCTGTTAACATTCTCAATCTCTTCTCCATCAATCATGATGCTGCTAATGGTCCCAGTGGTGAGAATCTTTGTCTTCTTGATGTTGAGTTTCAATTCCTATTGAAGAATACAGTCCTTGACCTTCTGCAACAAATGCCTCAGGTCCTCTTCAGTTTCAGCAAGCAAGATTGTGTCATTTGCATAACACAATTTATTGATGAGTCTTCCTCCAATCTTGATGCCACATTCCTCCTCATAAAGCCCATGCTCCCAGATGATCTGTCCCATATATAGATTTGAAAAGGTATGGAAACAGGATGCATCTCTGGCATACACCAATTCCTGATTTTAAACCATGCAGTATATCTTTGCTCTGTTCTAGTGACTGCCTCCTGGTGCAACTATAGGTTTTGCATAATGACAATCAAATGTTCTGGGATTTCCATTCTTCTCAAAGTTGGTCACAATTTGTTGTGATCCACACAGTCAAATGCCTGTGCATAGTCAATGAAATACATACAGACATTCCTCTGGTACTGCTTTCAGTTAGGATCCAGCTAACATTGGCTATAATGTCCCTAGTGCCATGGCCTTTTCTAAACCCAGCCTACACATTTGGCAGATCTCTGCTGATGTCCTTGCTGTTACAGTAATTTATTATTTTCAAGAGGATCTTGCTTAAATGTGAAATTAAAGATGTTGTTGTTATGTGCCATCGAGTCGTTTGCGACTCATAGCGACCCTATGTACAACAGCCGTAAACCCTGCTCTATCCTGCGCCAATCGCATTGCCTCTGACACACCCATCTCGATTACCCCAGTCACTGAATCAATCCACCTCATAGAGGTTCTTCCCCTCCTGTGCTGTCCCTCCACCCTACCAAGCATGATGTCCTTCTCCAACGCATGTCCAAAATATGTCAGACGAGGCCCCAGAATCCTTGCCTCCAAGGAGTAGCCTGGTTTAACCCTCTCTGGATGTTTGTTTTCTTGCAGTGCATGGAACATTCAATACTCTTCTCCAGCACCGCAGCTCAAAGGCGTCAACTCTCCTTCTATCCTCCCTAGTCATTCATTGTCCAACTCTGATGCATAACAAGTGATTACAAAGACCATGGCCTGTATCAGGCGCACCTTAAGTCTCCAGAGAGACACCGTTGCTCTTGAGTACTTTATAGAGAGGTCCCTAACGGCAGACTTTCCCATCGCAATATGTTTTTTTATTTCCTGGCTGCTGTTGCCAAGAGTGTTGACCGTGGAGCCAAGCAAACTGAAGCTGTGAACAATCTCAATCTCTTCACCATCCATCCTGATACTACCAATTGGTCCAGTTGTGAGAATCTTTGTCTTCTTGACATTGAGCCTCAGTCCATACTGAAGACTGCAGTCCTTGGCCCTGTGCAGTAAGTGCATGAGGTCCTCCTCAGTTTCAGCAAGCAGGGTTGTGTCATCTGCATAATGCAGATTGTTGATAGATTTTAGGTATTCTACTTCAGCGTGTTGCTGCATCTTCAGTACCTTTCAACCTGAGAACCTCATCTTCCAGGACTGTATTAAAAATTTTAAGATGCAATTTATTGGGTTCTCCAGGGCCTATCATTTCAGAAATGGAGGTCCAGACCTGCTTCTTGTTTCAGTCTGGAAGCTCCACTGAAACCAGGGATAGAGAGGCTGATGAATCTCAAACTTGTCAGAGAAGCAGGCTGCTAGTTCAAAACAAATTCCTAGCTAGAATAGCTGGGAGGTGGGAACAAAATCAAACACACACACACATAATCTTTTTTTTTTTTTGTTAAAGCCAGGCTGTGTCCTGGATAGAATGACTTTAAAATTTTAGAATCAAATTCAAGCCAACCTTCTCTTACAACAACGAAATACTAGACTTGGTAGTCAGAATAAGACTAGACTAGAGAAATGCCTGAGATTATTCTAACTTGAAACTGAAGACATTCCTGTAGGCCATCTTTTCACCACATATTACACTGAACTACAAAACAAACAATATGAGCAATGTGCTTCTCATAACAATCAACTATACCGAACAAAAAGGGCAACTTATACCCAAGACCAAAAGTGAGAAGAAAGGAAAGGACAGGAAAATCAGATGAAAGGAACAGTGAACACAGAGGGAAAATGGGAAAATTGTAGCCAATGTTGTGAACATATTCTCATGGAACTATTGATTGCTTAACTGATTTGTAATGCAAACGTTTACAACACAGGCTAAGACATTAAGGATGGGGAGCTCTGGTGGCCTAGTGGCAAGGAGCTGCAACTACAATCCCAGAGGTGCACGGTTCGGATCCACCAGATGCTCTGCTGGGAAAGAAGGGACAATCTCCTCCTGTACCAGTCAGATCTGATTTGACAGTACACGCACACAAAAATAATAAAAAAAAAGACATTAATGATAATAACTTTCAGAGTACGAAGTTGTGTTGGAAAAAAATTCTCAGAAAAAAATATAAGCGGAAATATTTTAGCATTTGTCTTAGTTATCTAGGGAGGTCTGGTGGCTTAGTGGTAAAGAATTGTGCTGCCAGTGCAAAGGCACAAGGTTCAAATCCATCAGCTGTTCTGCAGAATGATAGACAATTTCTTTCCATCTAATGTACTGCATCTGAAAACCTGTGGGAGGATGAGCTATGGGTCAGTGCTAATTCAATGCTTCACAACAACGTAGTTATTTAGCACTGTGACAGAAATATCATTCACAAGTGGATGGAATTATCAAATTTATTCTCCCACAGTGTGTTTGTGTGCCATCAAGTTGAAACCCATGCACAGGTGACCCTTCAATGGGTTTTCAGGGGCAGTAAATTGCATAGATTACCCATATTTTTCCTGAGGTACAGATGGTTGATTTGAAGCATGTGTTCCAGGGTTGGCAGCACAGCTCCTTAGTACTAGGCCACCAGAGTTCAGTTTAGGCTGCTAGAAATCCAAACTCTGGGCATCAGCTCTAGGTTATGTCATTTCACAGTGCAGAAAAATGTCATCCTTTGGCACAACTGTGCCCAGGGTTTGGGAGGTTCTCAGCACAGAGACCTCTAGAGTTCCCGAATAACCATTCTAAGACCCCTCCTTCTCTGTTTACATTTTTTCTCTTCTAAGGTAAAAAATGATGCAGGTAACTTTCCTTACATCAAATCAAGATTGTGCCGAGTGTAGCCCACCCTAATCTCACAACCGATTATATCATAAAGGATGTTTCATGATTATAACATTAGATAACTGAACAATTAAATCACTATCACTGAGATCATGACCCAACCAACTTGACATACTTTTAGGGGTCATAATTTAATCTATGATGGCTTTTAGTCAGGCATATGAACACTTGCAGCTGGCCTGGACAGTGGAGATATTCCTGCTATAGTAACTGTTTCTTATGATCATTTATAGGATGGTTTTATTTCCAGATGGCTTATAAAACAAAAAAATTAACAATAGTCATTACTGGTGGGCGAGGAGAGGCCCAATGGCATAATTAGACAACAAAAGCAAACTAAAGGGTAAGCTGTTCAAATCCACTAGCTGCTCAAAGATAGATGAGGTGGCAGTAGGAACAACACTAGAAGTCCTAATCCACAACATAAACAGTCTTCCCAGTATCCTGGAAAAGCTACAACCAGGAGAAGATAACATAGATGAATGGGACCTTCTAAGACTCAAATCCCTATGCACATCCAAAAACTTCTCCAGTAGGGTAAAAAGGGAAGCCACTGACTGGGAAAAAGTATTCGGTAATAACATATCAGATAAGGGACTTATATCCAGAATTTATGAAATACTTGAGCACCACAACAAGATAAAGGTAAATAATCCAATAGAAAAATGAGCACAGGATATGAACAGGCACTTCACCGAAGACGACATTCAGATGGCTAACAAACACATGAAGAAATGCTCAAAATCCCTAGCCCTAAGAGAGATGCAAATTAAAACAACTATGAGATATCATTTCACCCCAGTCAAAATAGCAAAATTTAACAGAACAGCAAGCAACAAATGCTGGCGAGGTTGTGGAGAAACTGGAACCCTGATTCACTGTTGGTGGGAGTGACAACCTAAGTGCCCATCAACAAACGAATGGCTAGAGAAGCTGTGGTATATTCGCACAATGGAATACTATGCTGCATTAAAAAACAAGGAACTCATGCAATATTATTCAAAATGGTTGACTCTGGAGAACATTATGCTGAGTGAAATATCCCAGCCACAAAAGGACAAATATTACATGATGCCACTGTTGTAGAATGGGACTGTCCTTGGGGTTGGGGAGAGACTGAGTAAGATGGGTTCAATAATGTATACTGCACTGAAACAGAGGAGGGAGAGAACTGTTTAAAAGAGAGATATAACTGGGTATTTCTGTCATCACAGGAGACTAGAGCGAGGGCTACATGGTGGAGGGGACCTGGGGGAGGGTTTGTAAAACAATGAAAGAATCTTTTCTTTTACTTTTCCATAATTTTTGGACTCATGTACTTATAACTTGTTAGTCAAATTTGTGTCTTCTAGGTTGCAACACCCCCATGATACATCTTCAAGGATATGAACATGTACGGCCAAGCACAATCAGTAAGAGTGCATCTAAATTCCAAAATCAATCTCCATAATAGTCTATGTGTTTCCTACTGCCAAAGGGGCCCTTTAGAGTAGTGAGAGAAGATCTTCACCCTGAAACCCACAGCGTCCCTTTTCAGCAGGAAGTAGCTAAGAGAATACGCCATCCCCTTTTCCTTATGACTCAGAGTGAAGTCTCTCTCAGGGAGGAGTGATGGGGAATGGCAAAGGACACACTGACAAAGAAGATTAATCAGAACTGGCTTTGACAAGCACTGTGGCATTTGGACAAGAACAAACTGGGAGGAGGGTAGAGAGAATAGTGCAACAATGAATGAGTGGAAGCCCAAAATCTCTGTAAATGTTTATGAAAATTAATAAAATATAATTATAGAAAAAAAAAAAAGATGAGGTGGCAGTCTGCTCCCATTACTATTTCGATCTCGTTGTTGGGTTGAAATTGTTTTATAACTGACTTACCAGCGGATTGTCAAGAGCCTGTAAATCTCGTTGGAGGAAATTGCTTTTTTTTTTCTCTAAAGGAGTTGCTGGTGGATTCAAACTGCCATGGATGTGCCACCTTGGGGTTAGCAGCACAACACCCTGTGGACTAGGTCACCCTAACTCCTTAACAGCCTTGGAATTGGAATTGATTTGACACAATATTTTTCTGGACTTGATGAAAAAATACTTGGCTAACCCTGAAGATAACTTTGCTGCATTAGGTTGTTCTTGGTGGATGTGACATACAACTAAGATTCACAGATTTTTTTTTAAATAAACATCATGCATTTAAAATGGGAAGATTTGGCTTAATAAAACACTTGATTAAAGGTGTAAATCTTACCCTTAAGAAAAATTTTCACAATAAGGTTAAGTGCAGTTCCCTTGGAAAATAGGTCATAGTAAAGCTAGTAAAGGAAGGTAAACCTATTGTCTACTTCATACTCTGAATCTTTATTTGCATAATTGATATGCTATTCTTAGTATTCAAGTGATTGGTTTATACTGAATGGCACCAGTTGTGATGAGTAATGTTCAGTGCTAATACAGACCTCAGTTTAGCTTTTCTTTCAATCAGAAACCTAAATAACTATCACTTATTTGGTTGCTAATATGATGTGCCTAGATACAAAAGCATAATTTTTACGGCTAGAGATTACACTTGCTTCAAGTAGTTCTTTGCTTTATTAAACCATTAACTTCATGCTGTCATCTGATACAACGCAGGTAGCCACTGATAAAACTGGCTACACAGTGACCCACTTATGCAAAACACTCTAATCTTCATGCCAAATAAGCAGCAGTGAAGCTGATAAATATATTTGAACACAGATTATTTTAGCATGAATTTAAAATAACACAGCTTCTAAAGGCCAATTGGGTGGAGTGGCAGAATAGTCTAAGCTTTTGCCCTAGTCTTTTACAATAAGAGGGAATCCTCAAGAAACATCATTATGTGAAGGAACCAGGAAGGATCTTTTGTGAAAAACAATGTATTCAAACTTGGTAAATAAATCCGTTTTTAAAAAATGTATTTCAACGGGAAAAAAAGCCCAAACATCACCATGGCAGGAAATAACTTTTCTCTGGACCAAGTCATGAGTTTTCTTCAAAGACATATTCAAAATAGAAAAAAAAATTACTATCACTTATTGTTTCTTAAAAACATGAAAACTGGAGAACGAAAATTACAAAAACCCCAACCAAAACATTCCCATTGATTTTGACTCACAGTGACCACATAGGAGAGAGTGTACTCTCCCTACAGGGTTTCCAAGTAGATTGCCACAGGCTTCTGTGAAGAAGCTTAATGTTTTAAGTTGCTAACCTTATGGCTAGCAGTGCAGTACTTTAACCACTGTGCCATCAGGTTCCAAGAGTAGATTTATTGCCACAAAAGAAAATCAAGATCATTCTGGATATAAACTGTTTACATGGTAGTCCAAATTTCATATTCAAATATATTTTGAAAGATGCTCCTTCATGAGCAATGAGACAACACAAACCTATTACACCACAAGGACCAACTTTTTCATTTGCTATGGATTATACACAAAGGATTAGTCTCAGAAATATACTTGGATACTAGTTATCTTTCAAATTGAAGCCATTTAATCTTGTATGTTTTGCTGGTTGGTATCTGATTAAATTAAGACTTCAAGTAAAATTTAAGCACTCGATTTCCTAACTTCTGAGTCTGGACAGCACCACACATGTGTTAACTGTCCTATTTCTCAAAATTCATGGTTTATCAATCATTTCAGCTGAGATTTTTTTTTAGTGCCAATTTCAACTGAAATTAGCAGGGAAGAGTATACTGGAAATAATGTTATACTGTTATAGTATTAAATGTAAAGTATGACAACCTCACTCATACTATAAAAAGTAGCTTTTAGCAGTTGCAGACAAAATGGAATCTTAAACTGACACAAAAGGGTCTTTTGCTTCTAGGTCTGGAGCACAACAGGGATTTACTCTACTGCCACCGAGGTTAACCATGACTCAAAGCAATCCTCCATCTGGTTGAATCTCAACAGGAAAATCAGTGCCTCAAGTTTCGGAACTTTGCACTTTGGTTAGCAGCACAACTTGCTAAGGCAAAACCAGTATTCTTCACTTATATATTGGGGTAAAAAAATAGCATTCAAGCATTAAATGGCACTCATTTATACATATAAGTTCGCTCTAAAAAAAGAAATTGTACAAACATAAGAAAACTGCCTTGCTAAATTTTGCTACTTTTCTCTAAAGATGTGGCCTTTTCCACTGACCTTCAATGTTACATTACCATATTGCTAATCAATCTGCAACCACATTCAGAACTATATGAATTAAAGACAAAAGTCCTTAATAAAGGTTTTTGAAGGACCAAAGTGGCTTTGCTTCAACAGATCATTCATACTCATTTTCAAACCTCATGAATGTACTCTAAATCCAAAAACTACACGAGAGCTACCCTTGCTATGACATTACCTAGCAGACATTTACCTTTCATTTACTTGCTAAGAACATCATTTCACCAGATATCGGCAAAGGAAATCTTACAAATGATTCCAATAACTTCAAAGTTATATATCTTTACTTTTATATAGTAATATTAAAAATTCTCAACTTTCCAAGTTCTGGTAATAGTCACCACTCAGGATATTAAAAGAGCCAATAATGTGCACTAGACATCATTTGAAGTATTTTTGTTATGCACTGTTACTTACAGATGAAGCCTGATGCAGGTGCTAAAATGTCCTTGAGCCCACAATTCTCAGAAAGTTAATCTACACAACAGGAAGCCTGCCTCAGCTCACACCTGAGGCTATAAATTTTACATATCAAGTCCACAGAGAATTGGATTTTACAAGCTAAGCCAAGGTCATAGAGCTAGTTCAACTCAGTCTACCGAACACTTGGAGAAAAAAGTTAGACATGTTTACTAATGGGAAAAGTTTATAAAAATGCTTAATATTCTTTACTGTGCAATCCAAAGCAAACGGCATTCCCTGAACCATTCCAATTTTAACAGAATATAAGCAGAATTTTTTCTAGCTTCCTTATACTTACCACAATCCTTATACGTACCACAATCCCAACCACCACCAAGAAACAATGGTTCTACTCTGTGTAAGGTGTGCCATAGTAAAATTACAATTTACTGTTGTTCACTGGCCACACAAACCCCCAAAATTATGCCTGTATTTTTGACAAGTCACACCTCTCTGATTTGTCATATATAAAGCTTAAAACAGCAAATAGGCAATTGTTATTTCAGTCCCTTCTGATCCTTAAGGTGCCTATTTATTTCTTCACAGATCTATTGCATACATGAAAACGTTACAAAACTCAATGCATGGTTAATAATGTTCAGGGATGACAATGGATAAATGTAAATACACGCATACCTCTCGTTATACTGTACCCTGCTTTAACACTGCCTTTAAAATAATACCACCCCCAAAAAACCATCCCAATTTATGACAACTCAGCACATCAACAGGCAGCATGAACTCAGGTTTCTGTCACAATTTTAGTCAGTCCAATTTTTTTCATACTATCGCATTGGAAAAGCCATAGTGTATATATTACAGAGAAGTATAAAAATGTGTCAAACTTTGCTGTTTTGCAGTATTCTTTTATTACAAAGGTCTGGAGCCAAGCCTGCAATATCTGAGGTATGCCTGTATAACCATGCAAAATTTGTGTATGCAACTAAAAGGCTGAATATCAAACAATGTAATAATCATTTTCTAACTTCAGGCTTCTAGCTATAGCTTAAAAACCCAATCAACAAGTGAAAGTTTCCCTCTGTACATGGCTTTTATTATTTACATAATACAATATAGCATCGATGCTGAAGAGCATGATTATGTGCAATACATAAATATGAGCTATCTGTACACATCTGAAGCTCTAAAGTACATAAAATTAAAAGCAAAACTGAATGTTTTAAAATAAAAACTAAGACTGAACACTGCAGTAAGTAGTGCCATGTGTACATACATAACTATTTACAGATGAAAACTGGCATTACCACACTAATCTAACTGTACTCATTTATATATATAAAAAAACACAAGTTTCATACATCACAAAAACCTTCCATTATAACACAGAAGTGATATTACCAGACAAGCATCAGTGAAGTATACTGCCTTTTCTAGTTGTTATTGTACAATGCTGTAGATAATGCAGCCCATGCAATACACCCAAGAACACTAGAGTCCTACACCCAAGTACAATTAATATGATAAAGCAGCCCTCTGCAGGTGGTGCTGGTTACCACTAAGTCTACTGCAGCCATGTTGGTTATGGTTTTCCATGCAGAAGGGTACAGTTGCATTAAGAACTGAAGTCTTAAAAAGCTTTAAACATTCTTTCTTGAACCAAAACATTCAACAAAAGATGCATATGAAAAATTAACTGTTCAGATAACCTTTGCAACTTAAAAACTCAGATGCATGTTATTCAACAGAGCTGCTGTATTGTGAAAAACCATGTGTTTTAACTTCTTGTAAACAAATCAATCCTAGTGCAGTTCTGTGCTACATTTTAGCAGAGTAATGCAGACATCTTCTGGTGCAGGCCAGCACAATAAGCTTCCAACTTTGTTGGCTTGATGGCTCATGTTTATGATAACCAGTTGTGTGTACCTTTCACAAAATGTCAACTGACAGCTTTTTAGAAGACCTAACCATCAGGCTTACGTATGGCACCAAATCCTGGTTTCATAGAAATGTCTGATTTCTTCCTGCTTCCAAAAAACATGTTGTTGAAATTAACAGGGCGAAGGTTTGACTATGGTAGTAGACTGCCAGTCCTTTTCTGGTGTACCATATTTTTAAAAAGATTTTTTTAAAATACAGGCACATAACACTAGCCAAAGATTATACCTTGATTACATTCCCAAAAGGCAGATATGCTGCAAACATGCAGATTTCATGTATTTGGTTTGGCACACGGGAACTAAATCTTGTCTCTTAGTAGTGTATATTTCAATTTGCTCTGATTTTCATCCAATTTTATTCAAGGGGAGGGCATATACATTTTTAGGGCTGTATCTATCCAATTCTGCCTGTTAAACACCCAAACATCCTAAAGTATCAATAAGACAGACAAGTGTAAAGTAAAACTCTGGAGAACATCAAAGGAAAATGGCCATGCATCTGCTCTTTAATGTTTTCCTACGATATATTAAAATAAAAACAAAGTTTCAGTCTCTTCACAAGTAGTACATTATATTCTCTGGATTTTTTCAGCCACAACAACTGGATTCTCTTTTCTTATTTTTGCTGCAGCTTCTGCTTTGTAATCATACGGACAGTTGTGCTTGTCAGAGTAACGGTGAAGTCCACAAAACAAATTTCCACATCGGCAGTCAAACCCTGTAAGAGGAAGTACAGTCACTTGGGGAAACTTGCAGCAATAAAGATTTAAGGGGGAAGGGCTCAGTCACTACAGAAAAGGAACTTATTTTCAATACTTTCTACAATATGAAAGTCTTGATAGTATACAGTGAATTAGTAAAATATTCTGTAATTCT
This sequence comes from Elephantulus edwardii, assembly GCF_000299155.1. NCBI lineage: Eukaryota > Metazoa > Chordata > Mammalia > Macroscelidea > Macroscelididae > Elephantulus > Elephantulus edwardii. The sequence continues at coordinate 1,943,618 of NW_006399891.1, read as the reverse complement.
TATTCTCCAGGGCAATTGGGATGGTGGAGACAGGAGATAGTACAATGGGAAGTGCTCTCTGCTTCTATAAACTCCTACAGAAATTACATATGATGTCATCTTGGGTTCAAATCCCAGTCCTTCCAAGTTAAGTGAACAACTAGGGAAAAGAGAATCATAATATTGACATATAAAGAAGACAAGTGAAATAGGTTTAAACATGCCAAAGCCCTCCTGATGAAATCAAGCAAAATCTTTCTGGCTAGGGCATCCACACAAGTATTCAGTTTTCTTTAAACATCTCATACTTTGTGTGTAAGAGTCCATTTATTGTTGAAAACATGGCTAATGCTAAATAAGCTTTTAGGCCGCTTTGACCAAAGTGCACAATAAAAAAAAAAATTACACTCAAAATTAAAAAGGTATATACAAGCCATCACAATATGGTAAAAAAAAAAATAGTTATGGATCAAGGTTCATAGCCCCTTGGTAATACAAACAACTAAAGTTGATTATAGTTACCTGGTAATGCCAATATCCTTTGAAAGGAACTCAAATCTCAAAAATTTTTATCAATCCAATAAAAGATAATTCAGAGGGGTTAAAGTATTAATAAAGGACTTCCTCATTAAGGACAGAAATCAAACTCGACTTCTCTCCTACCCACTAATTATTATTATAATCATCATCATCATCTGGTCTCTACCACATGCTGGAAACTCTTCCATTCCTGATAATGTTTTAAATGTAAGAACACCAATCCCTAGCGCTCCTTGTTAAATGCTGGCAGTAAAATAGACATTTTATGTGATACCTGTAAGGCCAACTTTCTTTCTGCACATGAAACATCTGTTCTTCTTTGGTTTGGGCAATTCAGGAGCTTTCTCTTCACTTTGAGAAGTACTGGGCTGGGAAACTGAAGGACTAGGCTGAGTTACAACTGAAAAATAAGGCAGACATACGGAGTCAAACATTTAAGGTAAATAGAATTATATAGAAAAATGTGGGACGGTTATCTTAAATATATGCCTTTTTTTAAGGATCTTACACTTTTATCAGAACTCCAAATCAGAGATGAAATTACTGTTAACTTTTCATTCTGGATTTTACAACTTTTGCAAAATAGATCATCTTTAAACTCACTTAAAGTCAGTACTGAAAAACAAAACTCTAAATTTTAAAGACCAGGGAGATGGTGAGATCATGTGCTCAGTTTTCGCTAAATTTACTAAATGCAAATTTTCTAATTAGGGTAATTTAAATTCATTAATTCTAGTGTAGGAAGGTACAAACTTCTGAAGCACTTGACTATTAAAATGCCATGTTAGTTTTAAGCTGAAACAAACAATCCTAGAAAGGAAACCAGCAAATTTTGACAAATCCAGCACTTCTTATCAGGCTCTAGGTCTCAAAAAATGATCTGACCATTTTTCACAAGTGCACTGTAATAATTAGTGTAAATCTTTTTATTTAAAGATCATCTTTAGCACAGTATTAGTTTTAGTACCCTTAAAATATCAATTCTAGACATAAGGCTCATTTAGGCAGAGTAATATTGTTTAAAGTACAGTTTTTTTTTAACTTATGGATCTTTTAAAAGGAGTCTAGAGTTTTAGTTAACATGTATCAAAATGTTGAAGACAAAACTTTATGACTGCAAAGGTCATAATCACCTTCTTTAAAAACAATTTACTTAAAAGAAAGTCAACTACCCCAGAAATTGCAAACTCTCATGTGGATATCCAACCATTATTAAGAACAGCTTGTCTACGCAATGTTCAACTGCTGCCAAAACAGTAATGATAGTCCAAGGTCATATAACAAGATGACTTGGTTTCATGACAATTCACTCAAATTTACAAATCAGTTGTGTCAAGAATAGAAGTACAACAGTATTATTATGAGCTTAATGTCAGTACAATATTCCACCTAATTTCTAACAAGCTATGGTGAGAAACTCAATTTTTCCCTGTTAATATAAAGGTAAAGAAACCTACTGGGATAAAGGGTGAGATGATAGCCATTTTTTATTTATTTATTTTTTTTTTGGCCACAGCCTAAAAATAAGCAATAGTACCTAAAAAGAAGGGGGGGTAAAGAATGAGAAAAATTCTGTGAACTACTCAATGTGTACTAAGTTACGATAAATTCAGAGAAATCAATAGATCTACAGTAGCATTTTCCTAACAGTAAATTTATAAGTAATACAAGACATAGTCCAAGCAAAAGCCCAGAAATAGTCATTTGCTTTAGGGTTCCCCTCCCCAAGAGGGAACATTTTAAATTACCAGATTAGAAGTTCACTTGTAAGCTTGACTATGGCGTGAAAGCAGTATTTGAATACAACTGTGCTAGAACAACTTCAAGTCACTACTGAAAAACAAAATACTTTTCCATACTGAGTCTTAAGCTCTCACAATGAGAGAATCTGTCTTCCTCAAATTTAACTTAGCATACATACCTGGCTCTGACACCTCTGTTTTGGGGGTAGTTATTTTGTCCTCTCTTGAAATGCTCATTTCTGTCATTTGTTGAGTTACAGGCAAGGCAGCCACAGGTACATTTCTATTTGGGTTCAAGCAAATAGTTTTTAGTAAGATATTAAGGGTGCATTTCAACTATATTCTTACCAATAAGATAAAATACACCTAAACAAAAGTTTTACAGACTACCAGATGTATGACTGAGAATAAAAAAAGAAATTTGAATTTAAATAAAATAAAGCTTGACTGAAGACTGCTTAGTTAAGGATTACAATGACAGAACAATCAATGTCTTTGAGTTGTGGGGTAGGGAGAAGGGAACGGAACTGAATACTGCATAAACTGCCAAAAGAACAAATTGGTATCTTTGAGAAAATGAAGCTAGGATGGCCCCTTGAAGGCATGGATGGTGAAATTCTCTTTCAACTACTTTAGGGCATGTTTAAGGAGTGGCAAGTCCTTGGAGAAAAAGATGGCATGCTGCAAAAGGGTTATGAGCTTAAATGTGTCTGAAATGGTGAGGACAGCACAGGATACCGCAAGGTTCAGATCCACTGTTCACAGAATTGCATCTATTTGACACCACTTTAATCAATGAGGAATTACAGCTGCACCTATGATCTGTTTACAGGAAGCCTTAACTTGGCACCATAACAGATCACACACATCCACAGCCTCACAGTTTTGAAATCTCAATTGTAGGACAATATTAACACTGCAATCTCAGCAAAGCACCTGTAGCATGTTACGGAGCGTTTTACATCTTTACTCAACAATCTTCAAAGATCACATTAAAGGAAAGAAATTGAAATCTCTGCAGTAATATCTACAATGACATCTGATATATCATCTTTTTAAAGGTATCATACCCATCTTGATTTCTGTGATCATTAAAAAAAAAACCCACTGAAACATTAATAAATCACTCTTACCTTGATTTTTCCACTGTGCTGCCAGAAGCACCTTCACAGCTGTTTAAACTGGCGTCTGCTCTCTGTACAGATGCAGAATCTGAGGTAGGACTGTTGGAACCACTAGCCGTCCCTAGTTAACAAAAATGATTTATAAGAACTAAACCAACACTATAAAAACTCACTTAGTATACTTGCATTTAATTGGATTAGTGAGTTAAGATCTTTCAATGTGCTGCAGAATCCTACACTTATGTAAGTATCCAAACAACCAAAAATGTGTTTTTAAAAAGGGATATGAAAAGGGACATCCAGTGTTAGGAACTATGAAACAAAACCCCAAAATAGGAAACAAAAAAATGGCAGATGTTTGTAGAGTCATGCATTCATTCCTGCTGCAGCCAGGTCAAACACTGGGATTGTTGCTTTAATTTCAAGCTCTTTAAGAGTTCCTTTACTTGCTCCTTGAACATTCAGCATTGATTCTGTCTTGGGCCCCAATTGGTGGCATTTTTTGTCAGCCAGTTCTTCAAATGGGTTTTCCTTGGAAACAACTTACCCATTGGGCTCATTCTGCCGCTATTCTGCTGCCTCTGAAGATGTTCTTTGTAGCAAACTGAACACATTCCATTTGTCCTAGGATTCCCATAAAAGCCACATCCTGTACTACACAGCATGGGCCCTGGGGTCTGGTTAGTCTCCTGGGCCATATCTTTCTGCTAGAAACAAAACAAAACATTTAGAAATTAAAATGGGTATGTCTCTAAAATAAAATAAACTTAATGGCGCACACCTCCCTCAAATCAAACTCTTCTCACTGCCAATTCTGAGCCCTAGGAGAGTGAACTACTCATAGGGTTGGCTGCAACCTTTCATCAGCACTGCGGGCCACACTGCTCTGTGCACCAGCTGGTGGGCTCAAACTGCTGACCTTTTCATCACAGCCAAATGCATAAATCACCGTATCACTAGGTCCCTGTAGACAAACTTTATTTGTAACATCTAAGCCTGTTTCTTACAAAGACTCAAAATATGTGTTAGTAAACAAAACAATTATCATAGCTTGGTAGTAAATGGCACCCTCTCCTTAAAAAAAATTATTTCACGTATCAATGTTTTTTAAATTTCAGAAACTCACTCATCAATTATCAGGATTAATTATGGGCACACCATTTCAAATCTCAATTTTACTTCACCGGTCAAAAGTAAATGAAATTATTACAATTAACCACTCCCTCAATGTCTACTCTGGTTAAGACTTACTGCACTGGCTCTAGCTCTGAGGCTTTCCTAAAACACCAGAGTACAGAAGAGCTTCAGCTGGAAGTAATGGAATTGGGTAATTCTGCTAAGGGGCAGGGCAGCTGTATTTCTTATTATTTTGTATTGATGTGCTTACAAAGTGCGTATACATTGTCTTTTATACAGGCAGCTAGCTGTATTTTTTAAACTTTGAGTGTATTTACAGAATACTGCAAGCAAAGTGGAAAGATGAATTAACAATTGTTATTGAGCACCAACAAGTGAAGTTCAAGGATCATTCAACCACATTCTACAACGAGGTGTGAAAATCTGGTTGATTTTCAACAAGTCAGTGCCTAAACCTACAACTCTTGACCCATCAGTCAGCTTTCTCACTCTACAAATAAGGACCTTTTTCTATGCTTATGCTTAATTTCAGTATACAAAAAGCAAAGCATACCAAAATGGACTTTATACTTACTGCGCCTATATCAATGCTTTCCTTTTTTAAAACTAGCACTAATATTGTTTTGTTGAACTTAGTAAGGTGATTTGTTTGTTTTCTTTTGTGTGTGTGTGTGAGGAAGTCCATAGTGCTAAGAAAATACACTTTACAAAAAATTGTTATAAAACAACTGTAGAGGGTTTGCACATGATTTTAAACACAAATAAGTATAAAACTATTAATAAGCACATTTTACATAGGGGATACTGAGTACTATAACTTGTAGTCACTGTTACCACAGGACATCACAGAAATATTCCAAGCCAATAAATCTTGTATGAAGTGCGGCCAAAGTCTACAACTTACTTTAAACACTCATTGCTACTGAGTTGGAATTAACTCATGGTTGATCCTCCAGCTGCTTTTTAGGTAGCCTTTCCCCTACAACCACTGGTGGATTCGAACATCCACTTCTGCAATGCCTCTTTATTGCTGTGTAACTCCCTACAGACTAGGCCACCAGAGCTCCCTCCGCGAACATAGTACTACTTGAGTCAACATGTTGTAAATAGTAAGTGAAATTTAGCTGACTCATTTGGAGCAGGGCAGTGTAAACATTTCAAAATCAATTAATAAACATTCAATTTGGCTTTTAAAATATGCTGACTTCACAAAAATACTTCATGTAATTAGCATTAATTTGCATGTCTCCGCCTCAAAGGCTTTCCCCTTGCTTCATGCAAAAAATAATAAAAACTGGACATTTGAGCTTAAGAATTATGCCTTGTCATCTGTCACTGGTTTTAAAAAGTCTAGTCTGCATACGAACATTAGCTTTTATTAATCCTAGACTTTTGTATCTTATGTAAATAAAATGGAAGGAGCCCTATTCAAAATTTCATGTAACTTTGGCAAAGTATAAAGTAGTTCCACCTTTCCTTCTGCAAAAAACACACCTCCCCCTTCAATTCACTATAAATCACATCCAGTTCTAAGAGACAAGTACCAAGGCATTAGCTTTTCTAATAGCTTCCAATCTTTTGGATTTCCCCCCTAGAAAGCCAGCTTTTAAATGCCATCACATGTGCACAGCTCGCCTTAATATTTCTCAGAAGCTTAGATCACATGGGTGGGTGCCTCAACCTGTCACAAGGCTGCAATGTGACAGGCTGAGCTGGATGGAGGCTCTCACATAAAACCCAGTCAACAGGGGCCTCTGAAATCAGCTTCTATTTATAACGCCGAGCCTGCCAACTCCTACACTACCCCAAGAACTAAAGATGTAGCCTTCATACATTTCACATAAAGAGAAAGCAATCTGATTAAGGCGGTTACAGTTTTTAGATGTCAGCAGAGAAAACCAGAAGACAATCTCAAATTCAATCTAGAAGACATGGCATCATTAATCACTTGAGAGACAAAAATGGCCAGGTTGTTTATAAAACAAGAATGAACAGCAGAAATCGCACCAAAGCATAAAAATCCCCATATGCTATGTGGCAACCTGGGGAGGAGGCGACCGTTCACCACCCCTATGTAAAATTACAATATAGAAGCTTCAGAGTTATTAACAAACTTGGGCATACATGTGTCCGTTCTATCAGGCACTGCTAGAATTAAAAGCAACAACAAAAAAACACAACTCTCCAATCCCAAATAGCTTTCACGTTCATAGGAATTCATTCTTTCAAGGTGCACATGATGTAAAGAAATGACTAGAACCTCACTTGGAGACCCAGCCTCTAACTTATTACCAACCAGTGACCTTGGGCCAGTCCTTACCCTCCAGATCCCCTCTGCCCAATGAAGTCAATGAAATGAGAATGACTGATAAAGTCCTAATATATTGGGCTGAAGGCTAAAACGCGAGGGGGGGAGGACCCAAACCACCAAAACAAGAACTTCGAAAACGGACGAAAAAAGGTACATTTGAAGAAAAAGGTGCAATCTCCTATCAATGGATCTCGGAACTTTTTAGAAAAAGACTTAAAAGTGATGAGTAAAATGAAATGTAACCGGTCAACTAACTGAATGCCAGGTTTAGCAGGGGCGCTCTGCAATCTAGCGATCAGATCCTGGACTCCTATCTCAAAAACAAGGGCTTCACAGGGTGCGTGGAAAGCCACCAAAGAATTGTACGTTCACAAGCCTAAGCGCCCGAAACAAAGAGGAAGAAGGTGCTCCATTTCCTCCGTAAGAGAGATG
>NW_006399891.1:1932866-1936049 GCF_000299155.1 Elephantulus edwardii | reverse complement strand
CCCTTGCCGGGCGGCCCACGCCGGGCTGTGCGACCAAAGGCGGTCGCGCGCTACGCGAGCGAGGCCCGGAGCTCCGGCGGCGGAGGCCGCACACGCCGGGCATTGTTCCCGGACCGCGGCTGCAGGGGAGCAGGCGGCACCCGGCCCCGCGACAACATGACGCCCCGCCTTTGTGCTCCCTTCTCGCAGACGCGACCATCCGGAACCGGTTCGGCCTTGGCCGTAGGACCACGGAGGCCCTGTAACCCCCCGAGGCACGAGGCCCAGGGCGCCCTCCCCCAGCGCCATCGATACTTACCCTGCGGGATCCGGCGAGTTCAAGTCCGGTTCGCGAGCAGTGCTGGTGCCGAGGAGCGGACTCGAGATCTCCGGGACCGGCGAGCTGGGGGCCCTGGTGCCTTCGCCGCGGGTGCAGCCGGGCCGCAGACGCAGGCGGAGGTGGCGCCGCCGCGGGGTCCTCCTTTGTTCCCGCAGCAGCGCCGAGCGTGGCCGGGACACGCCGGAGCTCGGGAAGTGGGAGGAGGGACGCGGAGGGGGGGGGGGACGCTCAGAGGAGGCGGAGGGGACCGGAGGCGGCCGCGGTAAGGCTGCTCGCGGCGGGCGGCCGCGGTCGCTTCACACCCTCGCAGAAGGCAGTCTGGTCGAACCTGGAGGGTGAACGGGACGCAGCGCCGGCGCGAGCCCGGGACGCAGCTAAGGCCTGTGGAAGACGCTTTCCTTGCACTTCCGCTGCCGGGGAAGCAACGCGGCTCCCGGGAGCGAGCGAGCGCCCACAGAGAAAGTAGCCTGCTCCCCGCTCCTGCCGACTGACGCTCACCCTCCGACCGGCTTGCGAGCTCACTGAGAAGTAGAGGGCGGGGGCGGAGGCGGAGCCTGTGCGTCAGCGAATTCCCGACGGCGGTGGGGGGCGTGATGACGTAGAAGCTTAGGACCCACCCCCGGCCCAGTCAGGGCGTCCGGGAGGCGGGGCTGGGCGGGGCAACGCTGGGCTGCCTTGCTGTCGCGTGAAACCGAGTCACTGCCTGGGCCATGGTCCTGAGGGTGGGGCTGTAGGGAGCCAACTGTGCGGAGATGCATGTCTATTTTTAACCCAATTGTCCGCCCTCAGCCTCTCTCCAAACGAGTTTCTTACTTGTACTTGCTTTTCGCCATCTGCGTTCTCACGCTTTGTCTCGACCCTTTGACGGACAACTCTGCCTATTCCTTTCACCTCAAGAATTAGAAGAGTTCACCTCGAGGAGAGAAAAAGTACCGCTTTCTGCCTCCTGGGGCTCCGCGCTCTCCAGCCTGTCGTCCAGCCTGAGCGCCCGCCCGGGTGACGCCGCCGGGAGGAGCGGGCAGGCGGCGCTCGCCCAAGGTCACGGTGGTTGTGCCGAGTCAGGAAAGGCTCGCCAACCGGCTGCCTGTCTGCTGCCTTGGCGTCGCTGTTCCGAACAAACTGTTTTGGCCAGCCTGTAAAATCCCTGGAAATGGACTTTTTCAGTTAAGCAGCGCGAACCGGGAAAGCACCGAATGTTCTACTCGAGGAGTGGGAGTTGAGGAACAATGTAGACCTGAGCTGGAGATCACAGAGGAGCTGAAGCCAGAAGGGAGAAGAGATAAACAAAAAACCACGACACAGACCCAGCGCCTCCTAGCCAATTCATACCAGGAAGAAACATGCGGAAATAAATTTAAGGGTGCAGAGGTTTTAGGCTGACAGACAAGGAATTAAGAAATGAAACACGTAGCAATAACTTTTAAGTTTTATATATTGTTAGGTGCCCTCGAGTTGACCACACAGTGTCATTAAGGACGACGGATCTGAACCTTGCCCTCTTGCCCAACCCTAAGTCATCCTCACCTTCTTGAGCCCATTGTTAGTCAGTGGCAATCCATTTCCTTGAGGGTGTTCCCCTTTTTCGCTGACCCTACACTTTCCTGAGCATGAAGTCCTTTTTCCAAGTACTGACCTAACAATGTCCCGAAGTTTGTGAAACGAATTACGCCTTCCTTTCCTCTAAGGAGTACCCTGGCTGTATGCCTCTATAGTAGCCAGATAAAAGAATTAAAGTTGGCCGGCTAGGAGAACAAACAGGTTTGTCCTAGAGAGTGTAAAACCTGGTTGCTCCTTGGAGGCAAGGATTCTGAAGCTTCGTCTGACATCTTTTGAGCATGTTGCAAGGAGAGACCAGTCCTTGGAGAGGGAAATCATGTTTGGAAGGGTGGAGGGACAGCCTAAGAGAGGAAGATCCACGGTGAGATGGATCGATTCAGTGATTGGGGTAATGGGAGTGAGTAGGTGTGTCAGAGGCAGGTTGGCACAGGATAGAGCAGGGTTTAGGGCTGTTGTACATAGGGTCTCCTTGAGTAGCTTGACAGCACATAACAACACAACAATCAGAAAAATGATCTGGAATGATTTTAAGGATACTCTGCCTGACTCTCCCTTGGGATGCCTTTGGTTAGCTTTGGGTGGGACTCTGTAATCTGTATTTTTACATTTAGGAAATTCTTACTCCGTTGTATATTTGGAAAACACTGCCTTAATTCCAAATCAGCACAAATATTTCTCAGTCACAGTAAACAGTAAGCAGGTCATAACTGAATACTTCTTTAACTTTCCAAGGTTACTGTTATGACAGGACCATTGGAATTTACTTCATTGGGTTAATAGAGAAATTTATAAAAATGTCTTAAAGTGATTCTAACTCCTGATGACTCTTAAGGACAGCGGACCTATCCCATAGGGCTTCTTGAACAGAGGGGCAGATCATCCTATCTTTTCTCCCCTGAGGCCTCTGGGTAGGTTAAAGGAGAGCTTAAAACCAGGTCTGGTTTGAGAACTTAGTCGGGTTTTTTCGTTTGTTTGTTTGTTTTTGGGGTTTTTTTTCTTTTTTTTATTGGGAAAAACATATTGGGGTTACAAGGGGTGAGGGAGGGTTGGGTGCAGAAAGGTGAGAATGGGCCAGGATGCAGTTGCAGAGCTGCACAGTTTGGTCGGTGGGGGGAGCAGGTAAAGGAAATTATGAGGGTCCAGAGGGGACCAGATACTACAGAGGAATGACAAGCATTTTCCAATGGTAATTAAACCAACAGTCTTATTGATTTGGGAATTGGATGCCGACTCTCTGGCTTCTTCATGCTGAACAGGCACATAGATGTAAAGGGGGGAAGGGAGGACGCTTTATCACCTTACTGGTG
>NW_006399891.1:1930673-1931835 GCF_000299155.1 Elephantulus edwardii | reverse complement strand
GGGGCGAGCGCCCCCCCCCCAGCGCAGGAGGCCTGCAGGAGGCATTCGACCCCCCCAGCAGGGGCGGCCGTTGGGGGCGCCCCCCGCCACCCCACTGCACGGGCACTCAGCTGGTGTGCAGCCCCTCTTGTGTGGATGGCTGGCGGGCACCTGCTTCCCCCACAGCCGCCATCCTGGCTCCAAGAATTTTCTCCAGACCAAGTCCACCTTACAGCAGTGTGGTGGCTTCACTGTACCAGTCTTTAGGAGGCCTGGTGCCCAGCATCCATCCTGGGTGAGCGAATCCATTCATTCTGGCTGTGGACGCCTCATGGAGCTGCAGCGGCTGTGCTGTGCAGTGAGGGCTCTGCAGGGGTGGGGGTGGGGGTGGGGAGCCACAAGACTCACTCATTTCTCCTTGGGAATCCTTGAATTCCTGTTGTTGAGCCTCGATCTTCACTGAGGGCCAGTCATCAACTGTTTAAGTGTTCAATTATCAATAAGCCGAAGTCTGTGGAAGGCCATAATGGCCCTGCTTTATTTAAGTGGTTCGCTGCTCCTGCAGCTCACCATGCTGTCTCTGCCTCCGCTGCCATCTTGGATCTCAAACTTAGTCGTTTTTAGCAGATGTCCAGGAGATCCTTGATGTACACAAGAATCACCTGGATAACCTGTTAAACTAAAAACTGTTTTGATAAACCTGGGGTAGACCTCAAAGGAACTAGCTGTAAGCCCCAAGTTAGAACACTGATCTTTTAGCTCTTAAACCATTCCTCTTGCAGGACTCCCTAGTAAAATCCCAGTAGCTACATTTATAGGTATTTTTCTTTACTAATTATATTTAGAATCATTTACTGCTCATGGCAATATCGCCATCTTTACAGATGAAAGAATATGCCCAGGCTGCTGAAGGACAAAGGAGGTAATAAAGGTGGTTTTTATTGAAAACAAGCATGACGTGGGAGGATTGGGTTTGGGGTTTGAGTTTGTGGGGATTTTAATTGCTTAAAAAGAAAGTGAAACAAGATAGTTCCTAAAGAAACATACGTTGTTGTTGTTGTTGTTGTTATGTGCCATCAAGTCGTTTGCGACTCATAGCAACCCTATGTACAACAGCCCTAAACCCTGCTCTATCCTGTGCCAATCTCACTGCCTCTGACACACCCATCCTGATTACCCCAGT
>NW_006399891.1:1921320-1929463 GCF_000299155.1 Elephantulus edwardii | reverse complement strand
GCTACAATATCCCTAGTACCATGACCCCTTCTAAACCCAGCCTGGACTTCTGGCAGTTCTCTGCTGATGTTCTGTTCCAGTCGTTTTTGGCTAATCTTCAGTAGAATCTTGCTTGCATGTGAAATCAATGCTATTGTTCTGTAGTTTCCACACTCAGTTGGGTCACCCTTCTTTGGAATGGGAACAAATATAGATCTCTTCTAGTCAGTCGGCCAGTGGTTGTTCTCCAGATTTCTTGGCACAACTTGGTGAGCCCATCCAGGGCAGCATCTGTTAGCTGAAATATGTCAATTGGTATACCATCTACTAAGCACTAAGAAATACATGGATTTTAGCACCTTTTTCTATTAGTCTTCTCTGGCCAATGATTTTACCTTTTTCTGAGACTATTTCAACTTTTGGTGGCCTAGTAGTAAGGAGTTGCATTGCCAGCCCAAAGGCACTCAGTTCAAATCCACCAGCTGCTCCATGGGAGAAAGATGTCTAACCCCTCCTGTGTGATTTACAGCCTCTGAAAACCCACTGGAGGCTCAGCTGGGAAATGTTTCCCACTTAATGACAAACAACATTTTAATCATAAATGTGGCTGATAAAGTGTGACTAGTTATAGTAGGATTCCCATCCATTGCTTGCTTTATTGTTTGCTGTCTAGTCAGAACCAATTTTAGTAGTTTTTAAAGTCTGAGAAGTTCTTGTTGTGTACGATCGAGTTTGAAACCAGCCTCTCTAAAGAAAATAAAAATGTAAGATAAAGTTGGACATGGTCAAAGTGGCATAACAAATCATGGTTCAAAAATATCTTTTTAAAAATACAAAACTTCATCAGAAAAGGAAAAATTAAGTGACTGATTCCTAATTATTCCTTGAAAACAGTTCTAAATATCAAGAATTATTTTATTAATTTTTTCCATAAAAATATTTTGAACACTCGTTATGTTCTAAGTACCCACTAATTTGGGTGGTAAGAGGTGACTTGGTAGGAAAAATAATTATCTGTGTATCTTACTGTTATCATGTATCAGAAGAAAATGTTAGTAATAGTCCCTCTCTCTCTCTCTCTCTCTCTCTCTCTCTCTTTCTCATAGCTGCTCCCCCCATTGTGGTTTTTGACACTAAATCAAATGTGTGGAGATTGTCCATCTGTCTCCAATGGGGAAGCTGGTGGATTTGAACCACCAGAGAGATGCAGACTTTGGGTTAGCTGACAGTTCTGAGTGCCATGGATAACTAATGAATCCTGTAAATTCCACCAAATCTGGGTTTCAAACATCTCCATTACTAGTGGTTGATATTGTTGTTAGCTGTCATTGAGTCCATTCCAACTCATGCAGACCTCCTTGCACCATAGCATAGAACTGTTTCCATAGGAATAAGAAGCTGCATTGTAGTCCCGAAGGCACATGGTTTGAATCTACTGGATGCTCCATGGGAGGATAGGCAGGCTCATTCCATGCAGTTTACTGCCTCCAAAAACCCATTGGAGGGTCAGCTATGAGTTGGTTTGAACTCAGTGGCACACAACAACTGCAGACATATTCTGAAATGCCTCTGAGGAATTTGAACTCTCGCCCTTTGAGCTAGTATTTAGGTCAACTAGGGACTTTAATACCAGTGGAGCCATGCTTATTTTCCTAAAGATGATCCCTAGTAAACTGGAACATGAGAATATTGCAAGGATTTATATTTTGCTTCAGAACTCAGAAAAAAAATCATTGCATGTTCATGTTCATTTTTCTTTGTTAATGATGGTGGGCCAGAATGGCAATTGATGATTGTAGGAAGACTAAAATACTTAAATTTCCTAGAAAATGGAAACTGACATCCTTTTAAAAAAGCAATAAAAGTTATGAGGCTACAAAACTACTATGAGATATCATCTCACCCCAGTAAGATTAGCAAAATTTAAAAGAACAGCAAACAACAAACGCTGGCGAGGTTGTGGAGAAACTGGAACCCGTATTCATGGTTGGTGGGAGTGTAAAATGGTACAACCACTGTGGAAGGCAGTATGGTACTTTCTCAAAAAGTTGCAAATAGAAATATCATTTGACCCAGCTGGGAATATACCCCAAATGTTCACAATTGCAAAGAGTTGAAAACAACCTAAGTACCCATCAACAAACAAATGGATATAGAAGCTGCAGTATAGTCACACAATGGAATACTACACTGCATTGAAAAACAAGAAAATCATGAAATATTACTCAGAATGGGTGACCCTGGAGGACGTTATGCTGAGTGAAATATCTGTCACAAAAGGACAAATGCTGCGTAGTGCCACTGTTGTAAAAGGGGTCTGACATCAGGGTTGGGGGAGACTTAGAAATATGGCATAAATTATGTATACTGTGTTGAAACAGATGAGGGAGACAACTGTTTAAAAGGGATATGTGATTAGGTATTACTGTCTTGACAGAAGTCCAGAACAAAAGCTGTATAGTGGAGTGGACTTGGGGAGAAATTGTATAACAATGAAAGAATTTTTCCTTTTTACTTCTCAAAAAGAGCTAACTTGTGGGGGAGGGGTGGGCAGGGAGAAAAATGCGACAATGAATGAATGGAAATCCAAAGTCTGTAAATTTTGATTAAAATTAATAATTTGAAAAAAGTTATGAGACTACTGTAAAGTATAAGAGACTTGGAGTTATTTTAGTTTGACAGGTACCTCCCTATAAAGAGACAAGAATTCATCTGTGGCATTACTGTAATACCCTGTCCTGAGTAACTGTTCTTTTTTCTCTGTGCTTAAGTAGAACTTGGTGAAGCACCAAAACTTTAGTGGGATTTCAAAACTGTTTCATTTGATGTTCCCATAACGCCCTTCCTTCCTTTTCCTGCTCCAAACCCTTCCCAGATCTCAAAGATAAAGAGATACAATTCATTTTGCATTGTTATCAAAATGATATGCCAAGAGGTACAGTATTATATTTAAGACAAATCAAGTAACTAAAAAATTGAATGTATCACATCCAGTCATTTGAAAGTATTTCTACTTTTATAATTAACATGGAAACAATAATTCAAGTATCAGTGAATCCAATAATAGATTGTTTGAACTCAACAAATAGCTCATTTCTCAACCCTCAAAACTGATTAATCAGGTAGCTATTTTATCGTTAATCAGATCTTAAAGAGACTTTTAAACTATAATTGCTTGCTCTGAAAACAACTTGACTGAATAACGTACAGATAAGTGGCCGTGAATATTTTACAAGACTGAAAAAGAATTTTAGAAGCAATCCAGATACTATTTACACAACCATAGTCTTTGAGATTAAAATAACAAAAGCCTCTACTACTCAAGTAGATCAAGAACTTAACATGCAGAAACTTGTGGGATTTGCTTGGAATTCTCCCAGCTTCAGCACTGAAAATCTCATATCCTAGGAAACCCTCAGGTCAGCGTAGTTCAAATAGCCTTTGTTTTGAGAAAGTTGGGTGAGAAGAAATATGGAGAAGATCTCGTGATCATCAAAAAATGTTGGCAGTCATTACATTGAGGTCTACTGGCAGTGAATTATCTTTTCATAAACCTCCTCTTTGCTAATAAGTGGAGAGCAACTCATGGTGACTCTCCATTATGTTTCCAAGGCTGTAAGTATTTACCAGAAGGGCACTCTGGTGGCCTAGTCTCAAAAGAATTGTGCTGCTAACCCAAAGATTCGGCCTCATTAGAGTGTTAATCTCCCAACTACTCCACAGAAATAAAATGGACAAACTCCTCCTATGCAATTTACTCAGGTATCGGTCGGCTTCAACTTTAGAACAATGAATAGCAATGTCTTTATTAGGGCAGACTGTCCATCTTTCTCTCTTGGAGAAACTGGTCGATTTGAACTGCCAACCTTTCAGTTAACAGTCTGACACATTACACACTATGCAAACTGCCCCATTTCATAAGCCCAGCTTTTAAACAGTAGGATCAAGGCTTCTAACACTCTCAAAAGGGTCATTGTTGTTGTTAGGTACTGTCTAGGCGGGTTTTAGAGGCAATAAATTGATTAGGAGGATATTGTTTATCTTTCTCCTGTGGAGTGGCTGGCGGATTCAAACCACCTCCCTTTGTCCAGTAAACCACTAGAGCGAAAGAGTCTTTAAAGTATCCCATTTGAGACTAGAAAATCTGAAAAGATCTACTTCTGTGTTACATTCTAAAATGTTAGGAAACAAGACATACTGAAAAGACCCTAACCACACAAGCTGCCTGTCAGCTATGCTTTCTGACTTTTAATTTTCTATCACAATTCGAGTGCAATGTCCTACCTCTAATATGAATACAGGATTTATATTCCTTTTTTGTTTAAACTGTATTCAATAGCATAAGTTACTGCATTGTCTCCACTGCACAGCTTTAAGGTTTGTTGTTGTTGTTCTCTGAACTGTTAAGTTCATTATTCCATTTCCCTTTCTGATACAATTCTTAAAAGTAAAGCTAGTGGGGTTTTTTTTATGGTCTAACAGTGCTGAAATTATCTAAAATTCCAAGAAGAACTTACACCAAATAAACTCTTCAAGTTGCAAACTGCAAAGGGAGAAACCAAGGAGCTCATGTTTCTTGGCGATGGTAGGAGCCAAAGGATGGTAGCATGGCTAGTCTTACAAATAAGAAAACCACCCAAAACATGAAGCGAAACAACCCAAGCAAGAAACAAAGGCCTATTTGGTAAGATTTCATATCAATATGGCCTCCTCTGAAAATTGTTTAACCTGAAACAATTGCTAAACTTGACCTGCTTCCATAGAAAAACACAAACAAGAACTTAAACCAATTTACAGCTCATAGTTCCAGTTTGGTTCTAGAATTATCTTGAAGGCACCACTAAATGCTTGACTGAGTCAAATTGTTAACCAGAATTACATGCAGGGCTGTAGGTTTTGCAACAATTTGTTTCTTCTCTGATTGACAATGAAAGGAAAAGTGATTTTTATGTGCCAGAGGATTTAATCTTTTTTTAAAAAGCTCATCCTTTACCAGTCCACATTTTCCATGGAGCATGCCATGCTATGTAATCTGAGAAATATGAACATTAGACATTGACTCTGGGAACATGGTGGGGGATGCAGGACTTGAAAACAATGGAGACATTTTGTCCCTAAAGGGAGGGAGGCAGTGTTCTGGGTATGAGGTGGGAATGTTCTGAACTCTAATCAGACAAAAAGTTTTGCCACCATAAGCCATCTAATGGAAGAACTAAGAAGATAATATAAATATAAAAATAAATATAAATAATTTTTTTCCATTTATACTGGTTTACTTATAAAATTCGTGTACATTGTTTTCACACAGGTCTCTCCCATTTCCTTTACCCACCCCTCAAATTGTGCAACTTCTAATTACCCTCCCCTACCCCTTCTTCACCCCTGTTACCACCCTCCCCCACTTGGATCCTGATACACTTTTTCTAGATATATTTACTAGTTATATCAGATGTATTTTTTAAATGCTTTATGTTTACTGAAAAAGAAAAGAAAAAGGATTTTCTTCCACAAGAGTTTACTTAGCATCTCTGTGTAACGTATTTTCCTCCACAAGTGTTTACTGAGTTTCTTCCACGAGTGTTTATTGAGCATCTTTGTGTAACTCAAGGTATCTTTAGGTGGCTAAGCACTTGACAACTGGTGGTTCAAACCAGTTCAAACAAGTGCTTGGAAGATAAGCCTGACAATCTGCTTCTGAAAAAGACAAAAAAAACTTGCATTCATTGCTGCTAAGTTGGATTCCTAACTGACCTTTTAGCAGGTTTTCAGTGACCGTAAAACATAGAAAACGTTTGCCCATGTTTCTCCCTCAGAGCACCGAGTGTCTTCCAACGGCCTGCCTTTGGGTTGACAGCATAACTTTTTGCTGAGGAGGCTGCAGCCTTGAAAGCCCTGCTCACATATGGTAGTGCCATGAATGGGAATCAGCTCTGTGGTAGCTAACAACAAAGGCAGCAACATAGTTAACTTTCTCCTGGTCCCTGGGGACAGATGAGGAGCAAGATCTAGCCTTTGCCCTAGCAGACCTTGTCTTCTGCTGCTCTCCATTGCTCATCCGGTTTCTGTAACTCGACTTTCGTGCTGTTTCTCATACGTGCCAGGCACTCCCTGCTTCAGTGCTTTTGCACTTACTGTTTCTTCTGCCTGAGCAGTACTTGTACTTTTTAATCTCACTTTATCTGTTCAACACTTCGGGGTCACTTTCACAGAGGCCTTTTTTCTGCTCTGGAACTTAAAAGCACTTATGTGGACGCACTCACACACCACGTAATTATATCCTTATCCTGTGTACTTTTCTTCACATCCATTTTTTTAATATGTTTTATACTATGTTTTTGTTATGTAAAAAATTTTTAAAATTATTATTTGAGTGAAAGTTTTCAAAGTCGATTCATTTTTTGATTCAAACATTCACACTTATTTTGCTCTATAATATTAACTTCAGTATCCACAATGCAATTGAACTTTTCCCATTTCCTCCCAGTCTCCATAACTTTTCAATGTATATGTGGAACAAATCATTCTAGAGGCTGAACTTTATGAGGAGGAAGGTGGTGGATTGGGAGAAGACTCATCAACACTCTTGCTTGCTGAGACAGAACAGGGCCTGAAGCATTTGTTCCAGAAGGTCTGTATGTGCCCTACAGTCTGGATTGCAGCTCAACATTAAGAAAACAGAGATTCTTACCACTGGGTCAGTTGGCAGCACCATGATAGATGGAGAAGAGATTAAAATTGTTAACAATTTCTGCTTGCTTAGTTTCATAATCAAGTCTCTTGGTAACAGCAGTCAGGAAATCAAAGGATAAATTAAGAAAATCTGCTGTCAGACCTTTCCAGAGTGGTGAAGAGCAATGCTGTCAGTCTAAAGACCAAGGTGAGCCTAATCCAGGCCATGTTCTTTGCAATTACTTGCTGTGCATCAGAGAGCTGGACATTAACTAAAGATGACAGAAGAAGAATAGATGCCTTTGAATTGTGATGCTGAAAAATATTGAACATATCATGAACTGCTGAGAGAAGTAACAGATATGCAGAGGGTGAAACCAAGCTGCCCCTTGGAGGTAAGGATTTTGACACTCCATCTCACATTCTCAGGGCATGTGGCCAAGAGGGACCAATCCTTGGAGAAGGACATCATGTTTGGAACGGTGGAGGGACAGAGTAGGAGAGGAAGACCTCAGATAAGATGGATTGACATAGTGACTGGGGTAATGAGGGTAGGTGTGTCAGAGATAGTGAGATTGGTTCAGGGTAGAACAAGGTTGAGAGCTATTGTGCATAGATAGGGTCGCCATGAGTTGTAGTCGACTTGAGGGTACATAACAATTCTTATTTCCACATAGACAACTCATAGGGACCCTATGAATGAAAGACCTGAACACTTGTTTAATTTTCACTGGTCCTCTAAATTAATCAAGTTTCCAGAGGCAAGCTATTTCAGAATTGGATACCACTCCTTCTTCCAAGCCTGTTTTAATCTGGGAGCTCCACCAAACACTGTCCACCATGGGTGACCATTATTGCATTTGGCACATCAGTGTCACAGTGTTTAGCATCACTGCAACCACAACTTACCTCTGTATAGCCAATATCTCTCAATGTCTTTCCTTTCTTTAATGATATTGTGCTGATTATCCTTATTGGATATTACCTTTCTCTGAACTCATTCCAGTATGTATTTATATGTGTTTACTAATTTTTACTTCCCTCTTCCTCCCTTCCCATCCCCAGTAACTACTCAGCAATGAGTCTTTCTATATTTAAACCTTTCTTTCTCTTTTGGTAATAGTGGCACTGTACAAAATATGTCCTTTTGTGACTGACTTACTATATTCAATATGATAGCTTCTAGAGGTATCCATGTTATGCAGTGTTTATTGACTTCTTTTTTGTTTAGAATGTTACATTGTACTCTATTGCATGAATGTACATTCATTTATCCATTTGTTAATTAATGGACACTTGGATTATCTCCCTCTCTTTTCTATATTGTTGTTGTTGTTGTTATGTGCCGTTGAGTCGTTTCCGACTCATAGCGACCCTATGGACAACAGCCCTAAACCCTGCTCTATCCTGCGCCAACCGCACCTCCTCTGACACACCCATCCCAATTACCCCAGTCACCGAATCAATCCATCTCATAGAGGGTCTTCCCCTCCTG
>NW_006399891.1:1904348-1919475 GCF_000299155.1 Elephantulus edwardii | reverse complement strand
ATATTTTGGCTCCTGTGGATTTGGTTTAATTTTCCTCAGCTTCAACTTGAACTTGCATATGAGTAATTGGTGGTCTGTTCCACAATCAGCCCCCGGCCTATATTGTATATTATATATTATATAAATAATGATGCAGTGAACATGGATGTGTACATATCTGGTTTTTGTAGTTTTGTTTGTTTGTTTTTTTGTCAGAGCTCTTATTTCTTTAGGAGACATACCTAGTAGTGGGATTTCTTATTCAAGTGGTATTTCTATTTCCAGTTTTCTCAGGATGCGCCAAATTCCTATCCATAGTGGCTGAGCCATTTTACATCCCCTCCAGCAGTGTATGAGAGTTCCAATTTCTCAACAACCTTACCAGCATTTGTTGTTTACTGTTTTAGTAATCTTTGCTATTGTTGCTGGAGTGAGATGATATCTCATTGTTGTTTTAAATTCTCTCTGCTAGTTAAAAATCTTGAAAGCTTTTTAAATGAGGTTGTTGACCATTTGAACATCTTTATTTGTGAAGTGTCTTCTCATGAGTTTATTTCATTTTGTAATTAGGTTATTTGTGTTTCTAGTATTGAGTTGTTGGAGATTTCTTTTTTTTTTTAAATTTTTATTTTATTATTTTTGTGTGAGTGTACCGTCAAATCAGATCTGATTGGTATAGGAGGAGATTGTCCCTCCTTCCCCAGCAGAGCATCTGGTGGATTCGAACCGTGCGCCTCTGGGATTGTAGTTGCAGCTCCTTACCACTAAGCCACCAGAACTCCCCTTGGAGATTTCCAAAAGTCTTAGAAATGACTTTGTATTACGTATGCCATTTCAAAAATTTTTTCCTAATCTGTAGATTCACTTTTATTCTTTTGGAGAAGTCATTTGATACACCTTAGAGAGATTTTTTTAAAAGGAGAATTTATTTTTTTTAAAAGATCTTATCGTCTAGTTCATCCTTTGCTGACTGAACGTTTTCAGTTATATTTGATAGTCTATTCATGCCATAGATTGGAGCTCCAAGTTTGCCTCCACTTTTTCTTTGGTGATCTTTATAGTTTTACATTTTTATTAAAAGTTTGTCTTTTCTATTTACTATATTTCAGCTGTTTCTCAAAGATTGACTGTCCCTAGGTGATGACTGTTGTTTGGTGCCATTAAGTACAACTTAGCAACCCTATGAATAGTGGATCTGAACCTTGCCCTTTCCTGTGCTGTCCTCATCATCTCAAACATGCTTGGGCTATTGATTCAGTTACTGCGTCAATCCAGTTTTCCAAGGGCTGACTCCTCCTAACATTCTATGCACCAATCATTGTACCAGTATCAGGCTGTTCTGATTATCACAGGTTTTGAGATCAGATAGTGTAAGGCCTCCTACTTTGTTTTTGTTTTTTTGCTAGAGCTTTGCTTATACAGGAATCTCTTTCCTTTACATATAAAGTTGGTGAAAACGTTTTCTGTCTCTTTGAAGAACAATGACAGAATGTGAATTGAAATTCACATCAATTTTCTTATCTCATTAAACATGTCTTTTATGCTTATTTATTAATGCTTTCCTTCTCTACCATAAACGCTTAATGAGAAATTGTTCCTTTTGTTCAGTGCTATATCCCTAGTGTCTAGAATAGTGAGTGCCCCACACCCACCATTGAAAGGAAAAGAGGGAGGGAGGAAGTGGTCAAATAGACTAATAATTCACATCCAGAAAGTTAATCTAAAACAGTATTTTTTTTAATGCTTATGTATCCTGATCTTAAGTTCAGTGACAATGAGCTCGGAAATCTTTTAAGGACAAGTTTCATTCTATACCTAATATAAGGGCTTGCTGAGAGAAGAGCAAATAATCATGTCCTGGTTTTTCTACCTTTTTCCAGTTTGTTTTCTTCAATAAAAGTAACTCTTTTGATGTTTTAGATATTAGAATTTTAGAAAGGATTTCTGAAAGATAAAACAGAAATCAGCTAAAATACAAAATCTGAAAATCAACAAATAAATAAAATACCATATAAAAGAGAAAACCCACCATTTTAAGGAACTAAGGTGCTTCTCAAAGCCTTCCTCAGTAACCAGGAAGAAATATCTGAATTAGGTGATTCATTCAGCCCTGAAGTCCTGTAAAGGTTTTACTTATTCCAAGACAGAGTCTGGGAGGGAGCACAAAAGGAAAATAGAGCTAATGCCTTCATTATTTCAGAAAATAACCTTTAAAGATATTACAGTGTTAGGAAGTCTTCATCAATTTATATTTTGATGTTCAATAAGCAGAATAAAATGTAAACATTTGCTAACATATGCAAAATTTTTAAAAATTCAATCCTTATTTCTAGAGCTCAGATTTGCATCATGAACAAGGAGACTATTAAGAAAACAACACACAAGCCTTAAACAATAAAAAAATTGTTTGCATTCTTACCAGTTGTCCGCTGATGACTGTTGAAATGAACAGCTGTGAGCTCTGTGCTCATAGTTTTCACATGGCCTACATGTCCTGAGGGGGAACACTACAGTTGTCATTTAAACAAACATATCTTTGTCATGTCATCTAATTTAATCCTATCAGAGCAATGCTATTCTGAGCTTGCACTAGACAATTGGGAGAAGTTAGCACAGTTCAGAACATACTACTTCCTGTTAGTTTTCCTTAACTTCTGAAAAATTTGCTGAACATATATGCAGTTTCAGTGTTTGACTAGAAAGAGTAAACATACCAGGCTTCTATTTGTTAAGTAACTCTGTGTGTGTCTAGGACAATGGAAAACATCATGGAGGATTATAAATAAATAAGATTAGACATGTTGTTATGTACCATCAAGTCACCTCAACTCATAGTGATCCTACGTACAGCAGCCCTAAACGATGCTCTATCTTGTGCCGATCCTATTGTCTCTCTGACACACCTACCCCTATTAATCCAGTCACTGAATCAATCTCATCAAAGAGCTTCCTCTTTCGCTGTGCCTCCACCCTCCCAAGCATGATGTTCCTCTCCAAGGTCTGGTCACTCCTTGCAACATGTCCAAAGTATGTCAGGAGAAGCTTCAGAATCCTTGAGGAAATATTACAATAGATTGTGCAGAAAAGAAAATGGGTCATGAACAAGTACTATAAACACCTTTACACCATTAAGTTAGATCGTTAGTGTTGTTTTTACATGATGGCCAGTAGACTATGACTTATAGTGACCCTATGAACAATGGATCTGAACTCTACCCTATCCTGTGCCATCTTGGCTGTCTATGACATGCTTAAATTCACTTGAGTATCACTATCTTTGCATCCAAGGAGGACCCAGATTGCATCTTTTCCAAGGACTGTTTGATGGTCTTTTTGGCAGTTCATGAGATTTATAGCCCTCTTCTCTAATACTACAACTCAAAGGTGTCAATTGTTTTGTCATTCTTATTCATTTTTCAACTTTCAGATGCATAACAACTAACTGAAAAAATTATGGTTTGGGTCTAGTGCACCTTAGTCTTCAAACTCAAGTTATTGCTCTTCAGCACTTTGGAGAAGTCCCTAACAGACAGCAGAGTTTCCCAATGCAGTATGTCTTTTGATTTCCTGGCTGCTGGTACCAAGGGCGTTAAAATCCAAGCAAGATGAAATCTTTGACAATTTCTATCTCTGCTCCATCTATCATGATGTTGCCTATTGACCTGGTAGTGAGAACTTTTGTCTTCTTGATGTTAAAATGTAACCTATATAGAAGATTGTAGTCTTTGATCTTCTGCAGCTAATATTTCAAATCCTCCTCACTTTCAGCAAGCATGGTTATGTCATCTGCGTAACACAGATTGTTGGTTAGTTTTCCTTTGATCCTGATGCCACATTTTTCTTTAAAGGGTCTAACTTCTCAAATGATTTGTTCTGAATACAGAGTGAATAGATATGGAGAAAGGATACATCCCTGATGCACACTTTTTCTGATTTTAAATCATGTCATGTTCTCTTGCTCTGTTTATACAACTGGTTCTTGTAAGTATTCTGGAGTTCCCATTCTTAAAATCAGCCAAATTTTATTTTGATCCAGGCAGTCAAAAGCCTTTGAATAATCTACAAAATACAAGTAGACATTCTTCTGGTGTGCTCTATTTTTAGCCCAAATCTGGTATCAGTAGTAATATCCCTTCTTAGTTGGCTTCTTCTAAATCCAGCCTGAAGTTCTGGCAGTGCTTTGTTGACGTACTATGCTAGCAATTGTTAAATATCTTCAGTAAGATTTTACTTGTGATATTAGTTTAGTAATTTCCACATTGTGTTGGATTATCTTTTTTGAGAATGGGAACAGATATAGATCACTTCCAATTGGTTGTCTAGGTAGCAAATTTCCTGGCATAGCTTGATGAGCACATCTATGGTTATATCTGTTTGTTACCATTGATTCCAAGGGCCTTATTTTTTCTAATGTCTTCAAGCAGCTTGAACTTCCATCACCAACGACAACACTTAATTGACTAATGCCAGAAATGATTCTGTGTCTTCCAAGTCTTTTTAGCGCAGTGCCATCTTCTTTTAATGCTTCTTGCATAATTCAGTATTTTCTCTTTATCTTTCAGAATGGCTTCCTTAGCCATGTAAATGTGTATGAGTATGTGGATTGGTAGAACTATGCAAATGGGGCATGTTGGCCTATCCACAAGGGGATTGGCTATCTACCATTCCACAAAGAGATCAGACAGTTTCAACAATCTACAAACAGTTCTAACTACAAAGTCAGATCTAGCCCTACCTGTGAAGAGTAAAGATACCTCATGCTACCACCAGCAAAGAAACTTCACCACTAGGAAAAGAGCAGCCATGCTCTAAAAAGAGACCTGATGTGAGATGAAACTAGGGAGAATGGAGGGTGAGGTGTGAGCCAATATTAGCAGGACTGAGAACTTTATAGGATAATTGGAGAGGGAGAGACAATATTGGCAGGAGTGAGAACTTGGGAACAATGGTCTGGAGACAGGACGTTTGGGGCTGAGGTGCCTATGTGTGCACTTTGGGAGCTGTTTTGACTACATAGTGTTATTAATCAGGTTTATAATCTTTTGACTTCTCCAAGATGATTCTGTGTGGTATATGTGCTATCACGTAGAATTTTGGGCCCAGCAAAGCAATAAGATTGATGTTGAGATGAGTAAAAATAGGTATGGGAACATGTGGGGCATGTCTGACCTCATGAGAATTGAGTTGATGTTATTGATGTTGCTGATGGTGATAGTTTCCCTTCATGAAGCTGATAAAGGTCAAACATAGTCATCCCCACGTGGGCCTGGCTCATGTGGCATCTTTTAGTATTGCAAATCAAGGCTTGAATTTAATTTTTGGCTTTATTTCAGCTTGATACATGCTGAATGAATCTTCCCTTTTTGTTTTCCAGCCATAGCTCTTTGCACACTCATAAAAATTTCCTTTATCTTCTCATGATGCCTTTTGAAATCTTCTGCTCATCTCTTTTACTTCGGTAATTCTTCCCTTTGTTTTTGTTTCTTGGCATTCTAGTGCAATTTTCAGAGCCTCTTCTGCTCTTTTCTTCCTCAATGTCTTTGTAATGACCTCTTGCTTTCTTCATGGATGATGTCTTTGATGTCATCCACAATTCATTTGGACTTTGATCATTAGTGTTCAATGCCTCAAATATATTCTTGAGATGATTTTAAATTCATGTGGGATAGAATCAATGTCATATTTTGATTCTTATGAACTTGTTTTAATTTTCTTCAGTTTCATTCTGAATTTGAACATGACCTTGGATAAAATTTAAAAATTTCTAGAAACACGTAAACGGTCTAATTTGACTTAAGAGGAAATAGAAGATCTCAACAGATGAATAACAAATGAAAAGACTCACAGCAAAATGAAGAAACAACCTAAAAATTAGGAGAAATTATTTCCAAAGTATCCATCTGGTAAACATTTACTATTCAGACTATAAGGAGCTCTCGTGGCCCAGTGGTAAGGAGCTGCATTGTCAACTGAAAGGCATGTGGTTCGAATGCACCAACTACTACTACACAGGAAAAAGATGGGCAATCTTCTCCTGTGCAACTTACTGCCTCTGAAACCCACTGGAAGGAAAGCTACAAGTTGGTTCCAACTCAATGGTATATAATAACATTCAGGATATACAAAGAACTCCAACAAGTCAACAACAAAAAAGTCAAACAGTCCTATTAAAAAATGGGTGAAGGACTTGAAAGAGATTTCATTAAAGAAGATATCTAAACAATCTAAGTAAGCTTATGAAAAGATGTTCAATGTTATTGTTACTAGGTGCTGTTAGGTCAACTATGCTTCACAAGGATCCTATGAACAGCAGAGAGGTACCTTTCCTATCCAGAGCCATCATCAGAATCTCTGTCATACTCAAGGCAGTTGCTACAGGTGTTATGTCAATCTGTCCCTTTGAGAGTCTTCTCTTTCCCTGACACCTCTACCTTCCCCAGCATGATATCTCTTTCAAAGTATATAAAATGGACTGCTAGGAGAACAAACAAGCTCATCCTGGAGGGGGTGAAGGTAGGAAAAGATTCTGAAGCTCTGTCTGCCATACCTTGGGCATGTTGCAAGAAAGGACCTGTCCTTGGAGAGGGATATTTGGGAGAGTGGAGGGACAGCACAAAAAGAGGAAGACCGTCGATGAGATGAATTGACTGAATGACTGGGTAATGGGCGTAGGTGTGTCAGAGACAATAAGATTGGCACAGGATAGAGCAGGGTTTAGGGCTGTTGTACAAAGGGTCGTTATGAGTCACAGGTGACTCAATGTCATATAACAGCAACATTCATTGTACAACATTCAGATGCACATGAAGCAATTGAAGATACCATGACTTGGATCAGGTGTGTTTTGGTCTTGAAACTGACTGATATCCTTGCCCTTTAGCACTTTGGAAAGGTCCTTGACAATAGATTTTTCCAATGTAACAAGTGTTTTTGATTTCTTGGCTGCTTTTGGAATGAGTGTTGATTGTAGATCCAATAAAAATGAAATAATTGACAACTTCAATCTTTTCTCCATCTATTGTGATGCTGTCTATTGATTGACCTAATGGTGAGTATTTTTGTTTACATGATGTTGAGATGTAATCTGTATTGAAGGTTGTAGTCTTTTGTCATATTCAGTAAGTATTTTAAGCTTTATTCACTTTCTATAAGCAAGGTTGTATCATCTGTA
Source organism: Elephantulus edwardii (assembly GCF_000299155.1). Taxonomy (NCBI): domain Eukaryota; kingdom Metazoa; phylum Chordata; class Mammalia; order Macroscelidea; family Macroscelididae; genus Elephantulus; species Elephantulus edwardii. The sequence continues at coordinate 1,912,325 of NW_006399891.1, read as the reverse complement.
TGATGCAAATTGTTAGCGAGTCATTAGCTATCAGGAAATGATGTCATTAGTCACTAAGAAAATGCATATCAGAACCACAGTGAGATCCGTCTGTTTCTGACTTTAGCAACCTGATAGGGCTTAGTAGTAAAATTGCCCCGTAGTTTTGCTCAGCCTGTAAATCTTTACAGTAGCACACTGCCTCAACTCTCTGTTCTGGAGCATTCGTAGATTCAAACCTTTGACTTGCTGGTTAACAGATTAAAGCAGATTAAAGCCGAATCTACTGCATTATCATTGGAGAGTTCTCCAAACTCCATTAGGATAGCTATTATCTGACAATTGTTGAGAGGATATGGAAAAAATAGAAACCCTCATTCTCTGGTGGTAGATAGAAAAATGATATCACAGTTGTACAAAACAGATTGGTACCTTAGGGACGGGTCCTTGGAGAGGGACATCGTGCTTGGAAGGATGGAGGGACAGCGCAGGAGGGGAAGGCCCTCTATGAGGTGGATTGATTCAGTGACTGGGGTAATCGGGATGGGTGTGTCAGAGGCGGTGCGGTTGGCGCAGGATAGAGCAGGGTTTAGGGCTGTTGCGCATAGGGTCGCTATGAGTCGGAAACGACTCGACAGCACATAACAACAACAACAACAACAAGGCTCAATGTCCAGAAGACAAAAATTCTCACCACTTGACCAATCAGTAGCATCAGGATGGATGGTGAAGAGATTGAGATTGTTCACAGCTTCAGTTTGCTCGGCTCCATGGTCAACACTCTTGGCACCAGTAGCCAGGAAATCAAAAAACATATTGTGATGGGAAAGTCTGCAATTAGGGACCTCTCTAAAGTACTCAAGAGCAACGGTGTCTCTCCGGAGACTAAGATGCGCCTGATACAGGCCATGGCTTTTGCAGTCACTTGTAATGCATCAGAGAGTTGGACAATGACTAGGGAGGATAGAAGGAGAATTGACTCCTTTGAGCTGTGGTGCTGGAGAAGAGTACTGAATGTACCATGGACTGCCAAGAAAACAAATAGATTCATCCTAGAGAGGGTTAAACCAGGCTGCTCCTTGGAGGCAAGGATTCTGGGGCTTCGCCTGACATACTTTGGACATGTTGTAAGGAGAGACAGGTCTTTGGAGAGGGACATCATGCTGGGCAGAGTGGAGGGACAGCGCAGGAGGGGAAGACCCTCTATGAGGTGGATTGATTCAGTGACTGGGGTAATCGGGATGGGTGTGTCAGAGGCAATGAGATTGGCACAGGATAGAGCAGGGTTTAGGGCTGTTGTACATAGTGTCGCAAACAACTCGATGGCACATAACAACAACAACAAAGGCATATTGCATTTTATTGACTATGAAAACACTTTTGACTATGTTGATCAAAGCAAATTAACTAACTTTGAGAATAGTGAGCATTCCAGAACACTTACTTAGACTAAGAAGCTGTTGTACAAACAGAGCAATAGAACACTGCGTGGTTTAAAACCAGGAAAGGTGTGTATCAAGGCTTATCTTTCTTCATATTTATTCAATTATATATATGCAGAAGAAATCATTTGAGAAGCCGAGTTATATGAAGAATGTGACATTAGTCTTGCAGGAAGACTCATTAACAATCCATACTAAGTTGATGACACAACTTGCTTACAGAAAATGAGGATGTGTAATACTTGCTGTAGAAGATCAAAGACTGTGGCCTGGGAAATCTCCTCCAGTATAATTACTTTCCTCTGAAAACCTGATGGAGGGTTAACTATGAGTTGGTTCTGAGTCAGTAGTACATAACAACTAACAACAAAAGCCAACTTCAAGAAACTGTGGTGGCCTCGTCCAGAGAGAGCTGCACTGTTAACCCAAAGGCTAAGCCTCATCAGAATCAAAGGGAGATTTATCCAGTTGAATCTAGCTTTTTGTCTGAGGGAGAAAGATGGATAATATCCTCCTGTGTTATTTATAGCATCCGGGCAAATCTACTGCAAAAGATTTCTTGAAAGTATTAAATAGTTAAGATGTCTCTTTAAGGATTAAAGTACACCTGACTCAAGTATGCTATTTTGACTATCCTTACATGTATGTGAAAGCTGGACAATGAATAAGGAACAGTGAAGAAGAGTTGATGCATTTGAATTCTGATGTGGCAAGGAATCGTGGACAGCCAGAAAAAATGAAATCTGCCCTGAAATAAGTACAACCAAAATACTGCTTTAAAACATTGGTGGTAAGACTTCATCTCACATATTTTGAACATGCTATTTCTGTTGTTGTTATGTGCTGTCAATTTGAGTACAACTCATATTAACCCTACAGACGACAGATCTGAACCTCTCTTCCCTATTTTGTACCATCCTCACTATCCAGACATACTTGAACCCATTGCTGCAATCACTGTATCAATCCATCACATTGAAGGTCTCCCTTTGTTTCACTGACCCTTTGCTTTTCCAAGCATGTTCTCTTTCAATGATCTGTTTTAGTATGTTTTCACATACCTCTATATAACTCTGTTAATGTACTTTTCTAGCCTTTCCTGGGCTTTGCCTAGCATCTCTGCCACCACCTCCTGCCGGTCCAACACCCTGACATTCTGAACCTTGTGCTGCCACCTTGCTGAGAGATCCCTGGTTCCTGCACCATATCTATATGTTTTCTTGTCCACAGAGTTTGTTTTTAGGCCTATAATCACTTGTGTGTATGTTTCTTGTATTATGGGACTGATTTGTGTGTTGCTGCTCTTCATAACTTAGATATGTAAATGTTTGCTTATTTGTAACTTGGTTTTGTGGTTACAGTGCTTATCTATCAGATGCTATACTAAATGGAGCTTCCAGATTAAGACAGAACTAAGACAGGAAGAGGATTTACCAGCTACTTCTAAAATAGCAGGTCTTCAAAAACCCTATGAATAACAGAGCACAATTAGAGAGATATAGCACTAGTAGTGAAGGCCTCAGTTTGCAAGACAATAATGAGGAAGAAGAGTTGCAAATATCCATGAATAATTGGAACATGGAATGTATGAAGTATGAATATAGGAAAATTGGACACTGTAAAAAATGAAACAGAACACATAAAGGTAGAACATGTTATTGTTGTTGTTAGGTATGCTGCCAAGTCAAGTATGACTCATAACAATGCTATGAACAGCCAATCTGAACAGTATCCTATCCCATGCCATCTTCACAATCTTTGACATCCTCAATCCCATAGCCATAATTACCGTGTCAACCCACTTGCTTAAGGGTCTTCTTCTCTTTCACTGACCCTCCACCTTCCAAAGCATGATGTCCCTCTCCAAGGAATAACCTCTCCTAACAACATACCCAAAGTATGTGAGAAAATCTTCACCATCTTTGGCTTCAAGGAACACTCTGGCTACACTTTTTCTAAGATATATCTGTTGGTTGTTTTGGCAGTCCATAAGATCTTCTGCATTCTTCTTTGACATCACAATTCAAAGACATCAATTGTTCTGTCAGACTTTTTAATGTTGTTGTTGTTGAGTACCGTCGAGTTGGAATCAACCCATGGCTGACCATCCGGAGGGTTTTCAGAGGGTATAATCACATGGGAGGAGATTGCTCATCCTCCTGCAGAGCAGCTGGTGAGTTTGAATCACGTGCCTTCAGGATTGCAGTGCAGGTTCTCACCACTAGGCCACCAGAGCTTCCTGTCATACTTATTAGGAAGGGCCTTTTCTTGGAGAAAGACATTATGCTTAGTATAGGCTCAGCGAAAAAGAGGAAGTTCCTCTAAGAGATGGATTGCCACAGTGGCTGTGATGGGCTCAGACAAAGCAATGACTGCGAGAGATGTTACAGTATTGGGTAGTGTTTTGTTCTAATACGTAGGATCTCTGTGGGTTGGAACTAATTCAGTGGTACCCCTAACAATATGTTAGAAGATTTAAAGAAGACTGGATTTAGATTTGTTAGAAGATTTAAAGAAGACTGGATTTAGATTTACTTAGATCCACAATCAACATTTAGTAGATGTAGTAGTCAAGAAATCTAACATATTGCATAATATTTTCAATTATTTCATATGCATGAGAAAGACAACTTAAAATTAATGCCTTTGAATTGTGGTTGAATAAAAATACTGAAAACATCATAAACTGCCAAAAGAACAAATAAATTTTTCTTGCAAAGAGTGCAGCAAAAATGTTCCTTTGAAGGAAGGATAGTGAGACTTGATCACAAATACTTTGGTCATGTTTTCAGGAGGGGAACCAGCCACTGGAGAAGACATCATAGTTGGAAAAGTACATCAGTGAAGGAGAAAAGATTCTTAAGATGAATTGACACAGTGTTTGCAACAGTGAATTTAAACACAGCAAAATGTGAGAATGTGAAAATGACTCAAGATTGGGCATATTTATTTTTGTTATACATAGGTTCTCAATGAGTTGGAGCTGGTTTGGTAGCACCTAAAATGCTGCAATCCAAAGGCACATAGTTCACATCTACCAGTTTCTCCATGGGAGAAGGATGGGCACTCTTCTCTTAAGTAATTTACTACCTCTGAAAACCCACTGGAGGGTCAGCTATGGGTCAGTCCTGATTTGACTGCACACAACAACAACCTCGAGGCTTTGTTTAAAGCTTGCTATACTGATCAATAGTAATCATAATATTTCCACCCGAGAATTGTGGTGGAGATTTGAAGAAATCATATATTTAAACTGACATGTGTAAAGATCCATTCAAAAGTACAATGCCATTTTTTAAGCCGTATTTTTGTTATGTGGAGTTCCTGGGTGAATACAGGGATTAACTCACCTGATTCATGACCTGGAAGGTTGGAGATTCAAGAAACAACTAGAAGGCTTAGGAGTTAACTTCTGAAAAATCAGTAATTAAAAAACTATCAGGGTTCTTATGAAAAACAGTCCCATGTCATATATGGGTCAGGATTGACACAATACCAAGTGACCGTTTTTTACTATACACCCCAGTTTAATAAAAACTTTAATAAAAATAACAGTTACTTGTTGCTTATAGAATTAAGTCTTCATGCAATGAAATGCTCTCTCTAATATGGCCTCTCTTCATATTCTCTATTTGGATTCTAGACTTCAGCTAACTCGTGCTTTTCAAAATTCTCAGAACAAGACCTTGTTTGTCCTGTAACTGTAACCTTTGTAAACATGGTTCCTGTTTTTAGTAGTATGTCCTGAAGCAATGGGATCAAGTATATCAGAGAGAAGGGTGGTACAGGATAGGAGAGAGTTCAAATCTATTGTTTATAGGATCTTTATGAGTCATACTCAACTGGAAGGCACATAACAACAACAACTTTCCCTTTGTTTTAGCCAGCTGAAACCCTGCTCATTCTTAAAGTCTCAAATCAAGTGCCCTTTCTCATTCTCACGAAGCATGTGTCATCTGTATTACTCAAAACTGTATTGTGGAAACTCTCTGCACTAAGTGGAGGTACTGGTTCTAATTGATTTTTCAAAAATCCTTTTAAACTATTTTGAATATCTTAAGCATTCAAAATATATTTAATAAAAAACATAACAAATAAAAACATTAAAATATAGAAATTGTTTCATCTGCTACTCACTCCCAAAAGTCTCTAAGTATGTTAATGGTTCATTTTCAATGCACACATATATTCAATAGAAGCACGGGAAATTCAGATGTTTCTGGTGGTCACTTTATTTTTTTTTTCCACTGTGGAAAGATTTCTGCATACAACTAATCCTAGAGAATAGAATCAGTTGTAGAATATATTTCATTTTATTCTTATTTTGCAATCTATGAAGTTCTTCCATATTTGTTGTTTCTTTTCTGTCTTACTACAGTGCTCGTAGAGGAGGAACTTGTGAATCAGAAAAATTGACTTAACTGGAGTTATAAAGACAACAAAGACAGAGCCAGGCCTCAAATTCATGCCTTCTGGTGCCAAAACCAGGGTTCTTTCTTATATACCACAGTTGCCAACTGGAATTTGGTAAGAGTTTATACTGCATTTCTCATGTTTCTCTTTAAATAGAAACAATTTAATACTAAAAACAAAAACAAACAAAACAAATTCACTCACTTAGCTAGTTTTTCTAAGTTACTATGTCCTGACTCGATGCCTTGCGTATGTTATACGACGAATGATTTGGCATATGAAGCTCTATATGTTTGTTGTTGTTGATTGCCATTGAGTATGACTCATAGAGACCCTGTGAACAAAAGGCCTGAAGCCTTTCTATAACTATTATCATTTTTCAAAGTTCATACAGTTTCTGGAGGCATGTTGTTTAGGAAGTGGATGCCACTCCTGCTTCCAATCCGTATGTGTATCTATACATATTTTTCACTAAGATTCTATCATCCTGAATTGTGTTATTGAGACTTGAAAATGCCCTTATATCTAATCTCATATCACTGATGGAATCACAGCAAAAATATCCTGAAAAATCAAATTCATAAGTTGTTATGTGCTGTCTAGCAAAAACTGACTCATAACTGACTCTCCAGCAGGTTTTCAGAGGAGGTAAATTTCACAGGGGTTGACTGCCCATTTTTGTTCTGCAGAAGAGCTGGTGGATTTGAAACTTGTACCTTTGAGTTGGCAACACAACTTCTTACAACTAGACTATCATAAGAGTAGCTTCTAATTCAAGATGGCAAGGTGTGCATACTTGTTTATTCCTTCCTCCTAGAACAAATTTCAGTGCCTCAAATCCCATTGTTGAGATGGTTTTTAATTTCAAGTGGGATAGACTCAAGGTAATATTTTGGCTCTGTGGATTTGTTTTTATTCTCTTTTGCTTCAGTTTGAACTTGCTCATGAATAGTTGATGGTTTGTTCCACAGCCTTCACAATAGTCAACTATTAGGACTTTCAGAAAAACAAAGCATTTACAAGAGAAGGGAGAAAATTATTAAATAAATATCTCCAGGTTTGATGAGGGTCATCAAATTTTAAAAACCTGCAAGAACAAAGCAGAATGAATTTAAAAAAAACCCAAACAAACAAAAAATCAACCCACCAAAAAACCCCTGCTATGGTGGCCTAATTGGTAAGAAGCTACCCTGCAATCCTAAAGACACGTGGTTCAAATCCAGCTGTTTCACTGGGGAAGGATGGACAATCTCCTCTAATGCTCTTTACTGCCTCTGAAAACCCACTGGAGGATCTGCTGAGACAGTTCTGACTCAATGGCGCACAACACTACCACCACTACAAAGAAAAAGTACATGGCACTTTTAATTTATATCAGCAGAAATCTAGGGTGGATATTGTGAGGGATAATGATGGAAATACCAAGAAATTGGATCCATCTGAACTTATTAATATAAGCCTATTAATCAGAAATTTTTTTTTATACAGTGTGCTCTAGTTTCGGTTTCTAGTTTAATGAACTGAATTGTGTGTTCTTTACCACCCAAAATTCCTGTTACTTTGGCTAATCCATTATTCTCAATATTATGAAATTATCTTCCATTTTGTGATCTGAGGTAGTTATGTGTCATAAATCCTAACCTCTTTGATATTAATAGGGCAGGACTAATGGAAGCAGGAGTGGCCTCTGGAAACTCTATGAACCTGGAGAAACTACAAGAGTTGTAGAAAGGCTTCAGGCCTTTTTTTCATGGGGTTGCTATGAGTCATCCTCAAAGGCAATGAGCAATACAACAACAATGACTAGGGATGATAGAGAATTGATGCCTTTTAGCTTGATACTGGAGAAGAGTGTTGAATATACCATGGACTGCTAGGAGAACAAACCAGTTCATCCTAGAGAGAGTGAGAAGAGGCTGCTCCTTGGAGGCAAGGATTCTGTCTGACATACTTTGGATGTGTTGCAAGGAGGGACCAGTCCTTGCAGAGGGACGTCATGCTTGGATGGGTGGAGGGACAGCACAAGAGAGAAAGACCCTTGATGAGATGGATTGATTCAGTGACTGGGGTAATGGAGGTAGATGTGTTAGAGACAGTAAGTTTGGCACAGGATAGAGCAGGGTATAGGTCAGTTGTACATAGG
>NW_006399891.1:1903077-1904138 GCF_000299155.1 Elephantulus edwardii | reverse complement strand
GACTGGGATAATTGGGATGGGAGTGTCAGAGACAGTGCGATTGGCACAGGACAGAGAGGAGTTTAGGGCTGTTGTACATAGGGTCGCTATGAGTCGCAAGTGACTCGATGTCACATAATAACAAAACAACAAGTAAATAAGTAGATATCAGAGGACCTACTGTCACCAAGAGAGAAAAACTGAGCATGTATGTGAGCCTTTTGGATCAAGGATTCCCAATCTGAGAACTTTCTAGAACTAAGAGATGCTTGGGGGTGGGCAGATGGTGTATGTGTGTGGCACAGGGTAGGGTTCTAGTCTCCTTAACTGTGAGAGAACAAATTTGTTGAAATCGTTCACTTCCAGTGTGCTTTTTTAAATCGTGATTTTTAACACAGGTTTACAGAAGTTGGATTTTCATTCATTCATTGTTCACTTGTGGTATTTCTGTTGTTGCTGGACTAGATAAATAAAGCAAAAGATGTGGAAAAGATGTCATAATTTGGTTGGTTGACAGAAACATGAACCAAAAAGTGACCTAAACTAAATGAAGTAGAAATGTCAGGATTTCCACGGTATGCCAAACTTGTAGAAACAGCAACATTAGAATGGATTTAGCATGTCAGATCCACCTGCCTACCCCAGAAGTTGCCACAGGACACACCTTCTCCCTTGTGAGTTTGTGAGGAGAGCTCTAGCTTCATTGAAGAGCTTTGTAACTGCTCTTCTTCTTTAGATCAGAGCAGGATCTGCTGACAGGAACTGGAGAACCTAATCACATGGGTTAATTAGGTCCTGGTGCTGCAGGGTCCAAGAAACAACACTTGATTGTCAAAAACAAGGATGAGGAATTAACCACATTATAGAGTAGGAAAGAAACACTCTCAGAATTGCTGATTTAAGATCTGTTGGGAGATGAAAGGTAAGTAGATGAAGGAAAAAGAATAGTAAGGTTGCTTACATCCTTATTTAAAATGAGCGTCAAAAAAGCTCAAGATTCACATAAAAATTAAATAATGGTGACAAAAGTGTCATTTCAAAGCAGTGAGAGAAAAAAGTTGTATGTCAGGGAAAAAGAATAA
>NW_006399891.1:1900233-1901122 GCF_000299155.1 Elephantulus edwardii | reverse complement strand
ACATTGTGTACACAAAAGTATTTAATTTCAAATAGATCATGCTCTTGCCACTGAGTTGATTTCAACTCACAGAGATCTAACATAGGAGAGCTACCCTGTAGAGTTTGCAAGGTTGCAAACCTTTATAGAAGCCAACTACCACATCCTTCTGCCATGCAGTGGCTGGTGCGCCTGAACCATCAACCTTTTTAGTTAGCAGTTGAGTGCTTTCCCACTGCACCAGTAGGCGTCTTTGGGTAAATCTTAAATATTGAACTATAAGAAACAAAGCAATGAAATTTTTAGAAAATAATATTGCTGTTGTTGGGTGCCCTTGAGTTGGTGTCTACTCACAGTGGCAATAGTACGAAACCCTGCCCTATCATGTCACTTAAGTCTGCTTAAATTAAAGGATGTTCAATGAGGGATAGAGACGGTCTGGACCAGGGAAAGGTTCACTGTCACAAAGTGAAAATGATGGTCATTCTCTCTGACCATCAAACAGGATAAATTCTTTTATTGCTGGGTCAGGAAGTAAAATAACAAAATTCATTTGGTTACAAGTCGGCTAGAGGAGTTAAAGGTGGTATAGCTAGAATTGAAAATTTGGCAGTGATGGATACATAAATGAGATTAAGGAGTTAGAAAATACATGCTATTTCTTTTCCTGGTGATTCCAGTATGGCAGACAAGACTTTATTTTTTTTTAATCTGTTCTTCCTCAATTATGTTTGTCTCTAGAACTGTAATCTAAACCCCTTCAGGCAGGAACTGTTGTTATCTTGCTATCTATTTGCTTACAATGATAAAATACTAGATTAAAATCCTACACAGATCAGGTCTCATAAAAAAAAGATAAGAAAAGGAATGCTGGTTTTGTTGTTGTTGTTATGTGCCCTGCGACTCATAG
>NW_006399891.1:1892712-1898573 GCF_000299155.1 Elephantulus edwardii | reverse complement strand
GGATCATTTAACATTCTGCTGAGCTTTAATACATCTTGAGGACTACAGTTGTTGACTCTGCAGCAAATGCTTCAGGTCTTCCTCAGGTTCAGCAAGAAAGGTTGTGTCATATACATAGCACAGATTTTTGATGAGTCTTCCTCTAATCCTGATGCTACATTCCTCCTCAAAAAACTCAACCTCCCAAATTATCTGTTCTGCATACAGATTGAAAAGGTATGGAGACAGGATCCATCCCTGATGCACTCTTTTCCCGATTTTGAACAATGTAGTGTTTCCTTGCTCTGTTCTGATAATTGCTTCCTGGTCCAAGTAAAGGTTCGCATGAGCCTAGGATTCCTATTCTTCTCAAGGTTAACTTCATTTTGTTGTCATCATCATAATAGATGGAGAAAATATTGAAGTTGTCAAAGATTTCCTTTTATTTGGATCAAAAATCAGCATCCTTATTAACTGTTGTTATGTGCCATCGAGTTGACTACAACTCATAGCAACCATGTGAACAATGTCATTGAAGTTGGCCCTGTCCTGAGCCAGTCTTATGATCTTCAACATATCTAACCCCATTGCTACACTCACTGTGTTAATCTATCTCATTGAAGATCTTCTTCACCTTGACTGACCTTCTACTCTTTCAAGCATGAAGTTCTTCTCTAAGAACAGATAACAGGTTCAAAGTATGTGAAATGACTTTCACCATTCTTGCTTCCTAGAAGCAGCCTACTTTTGCTTTCTCTAGAACAGACCTGTTTGTTCTCTTGGCAGTCCCCAGTATGTTCAATACTCTACTCTAGTACTCTTCTGTCATAGATAGTCTTTGTCCAATGTTCAGATGCATAGTAAGCAATTGAGAAGACCATGGCTTGGATTAGGTGCATCTTAGTCTTTAGACTGACATCTTTGACAGCAGATTTTCCCAGTGCAAATTGTATTTTGATTTCCTAACTTTTGGTTCTATGAGTGGATCTGAGCAAGATGAAATTGTTAAAAACTTTACTCTTCTCTCTATTTAACATATTGCTGCCTATATGGGCTGACAATTAGAAGAATTAAAATTCCAGAGCACTCAATTGTGCTCATGTGAAATATAAAACTATCCCTAGAAGATGTTGTTCAAACAGAGCAAGGAGTACTGCGTGGTTCAAAATCAAGAAAGAAGTGGATATATCCTTTCTCCATACCTTTTAAATATATATGCTGAGCAGATCATTTGACAAGCTGGGGTTTATGAAGAAGAATGTGACATCAGAATTGGAGGAAGACTCATCAACAACCTGCATTAAAGAAATGACAAATCCTTCTCACTGATTGTGAGGAGGACTTGAAATGCTTGCTGTTGAAAACCAAAGACAATAGCCTGCTGTATGGATTGTATCTCAACATCAAGAAAATAACAATCTTCAGCACCAGGCCAATAGGCAGTGTCATGATAGATGGAGAAATGATTGAAGTTGTTAAATGATTTCATCTTGGAATTAATGAACAATGAATATCCCTGTTGGCTGGAGACCAGTTTGAAAGTCATCTACAGGAGCTGGTTCTACAGAGGGTGGGATGGTAAGCACCAGGGTGGAATGTTGATTTGTTAAGGGAAGTGAGGCCATGTGATAAGGCCTCCTATTTAAAAACTCTTGTTGGTAGGCAGCATGTTTTTTTGTCAAACATTCTTGTAAGTGGTATAGCATTGGTCTGTGTGTTGCTGTATAGAGGTAACTCGTGGTTGCTGTGATGCTGAACACTGGGACAGTGATGTGCCAAATGTGATAATGGTTACCCATGGTGGACAGTGTTTGGTGGAGCTTCCTGATGAAAACAAGTTTGAAAGCAGGAGTGGCATCCACTTCTGAAATGGCTTGCCTCCAGAAACTCTATGAACAGTGCTCAGGTCTTTTGTTCATAGGGTAGTTATGAGTCATCTACGACTGGACAGCACTTAACAACAACAACATCCTTGGTAGCAGCAGACAAGAAATCAAGAGACATATTACCTTGGGCAAATCTACTGTAAAGGACTACTTTCAAGGGCTTAAGAATAAGATGTGACTGACTCACACTAAGGTATTTTCAATTGTTTCATGTGCATCTGAATGTTGGACAACGAATCAAGAATCAGTGTCTTTGAAATGTGATGTTGGCTAAGAGTATTGAATATGCCATAGATTGCCAAAGAACAGACAAATCTGTCTTGGAGTAAGTGCAACCAGGGTGCTTCTTAGACGTAAGTATGGTGAAACTTTATTTTACATACTTTGGCCATATTGTCAGGAAACATCAGTCCTTAGACAAAGATATTGTGCTGGGGGAGTAGAGGGTCAGAGAAAGAGAGGAAGGAAAGCCTTCAATAAGATGGATTGACACAGTGATTACAACTATGGGCTTGAGCTTGAGCATGGCAAGCTGCAATGCCAAAAACATAGAGTCTGCCCACCCCCACAGTAGTTCACTCAGAATTACACAGAGTGTGCCAATTCTGTCTCAACTCTTTGATGATATCCAAGACAGACTTAAGACAAAGCACAGTCATCCTTTTAAAGGAGGAAAGGACACAATGCAAAATTACCATATTATAATTGGAAGCTAATATATCTACCTTGTGCAGATATTAGCTAGATGGTGTAGTATAGGTCAAGGTTCCTAACTTCTTGTTTTTAGGATCACCGTGAGTCCTACTCAGCTTGATGGCACTAACAATAGCAATAACAAGCTTAACTACAAATTAACTGTAGTCTCAGAAGCTCTCCTGATGTAGTCTTTTGCCTTGCTAACACAAAGAGAACCCCTAGCGGTTCAAAACCACCTGCAGCTGTGTGATAGAAAGATAAGCAGTCTTCTATTGAGATTTACAGCTGTGGAAACCTGACACAATGAAATTGGCTTAAGACAGAGCAGAGTTCAGGGCTGTTATACATAAGGTTGCTGTGAGTCACAAGCAGCTCTATGGCACATAACAAATATATGTATCCGTGTGTACCAGAAGAAGGTTCTTAACAACTTCACTCATAATAAGTCTAAACTTGGAAACAATCTTAAGTACCCATCAGTAAGAAATTCTACATAGTAGTGGTGCTACACTGTGAGATAATATCACAAATACAATATTGAACAATAGAAATTTGATAGAAAAGAATATATTCTTTTACATAAAATCTCCAAACTGGCAAAACTATATGGGTTGAAAGAGATACTATACTATGCAGTAAAAAAAATCCAAAGAAAATACAGCATATCATACGCACATAAATATAAATACAAACATACAAATATAACACACGAAACAGAAAAATATCCAAAGAAAAGTGAAGACTAATAGCAAAAATCTGAAGAGAAGTCGAGAAAGTGTTACACTTAAGGAGAAAGAGGTGAATTCTCACGTAGAACTGAGGCATAAAGAGGTCTGTTTTCATTTTGGTAGTCATCACAGAGGTGTTTATGTCGTAAAACATTTATGTTTTGTGTAGTTTTTCTGACGTGTAACATATTTTGCATGTCAAAAATAGTTTTAGATAAGAAAGAACCATGGTTTAAGGAAATATTTAAATTACAATATATACAGTGGAAAAATGAAAAACAGTGCTAAAATGCTAACAGTCTCTCTCTTAGTACCCTTTGATTGGAATGGACTCTTGGCTGACTGAGCCTCCATGACTTTTCACAGGCTGAAAATAGCATGGGAGGAGATTACCCATGATTCTCCTGTGAAGTAGATTGATGCATTCAAACAGACTTTGGGTAAGCAGGGCAGCTCTGTTAAAAACTAGGCCACCAGGGATTTCCAAACCATTAAATGTCCCTGAACAATAATTAAGTAAATTCTCCTCTATAATTGTAGGAATTTGATAAAAATCTCCAAGTTGATAAACATTATTTAGAAGAAACAAAACAAGCAAACTGTCGTACTGTATATGATGTGTGTGGTTTCCTTGTTTCCACTGGCTGGAAATTTTTGACTCCTCACTGAAATATTCTTGGACTTTTAAGAAATCTTTTTGCTTTAAAAGTTAATTACTTATACTTACTAATTTTAGAATCTAGAAAACGCATCACATTGTATTCACATTTTTTATTTTTGACATACTCAGATGCCTAGATCTGATCTAGATCATGAACATAAACATGTATTAAAAGAGCTCATTTTAAGGAATTTTAATTTTGACGGAATTATTTTGCAATCCCTTAAAGAACAATCAGGTTCGTCCTGGAGAGGGTGAGAACAGGCTGTTCATTGGAGGCAAGAATTCTGAAACTCCGTCTGACATACTTTGGGCATGTTGCAAGGAGGGACCAGTCGTTGTAGAAGGACATTATGCTTGGGAGGGGTGGAGGGACAGTGTAGGAGGGAAAGACCATCAATGAGATGGATTGATTCAGTGAGTGAAGTAATGGGAGTAGGTATGTCAGAAACAATAAGGTTGACTCAGGATAGAGCAGAGTTCAGAGCTGTTGTACATAGGGTCACTATGAATAGCAGGAGACTTGACAGCACATAACAACAACAACCACCTAAAGATTTATGACAACTATTTTAATAGTTGCATGATAGCAAATATAGAGAAATAAACATGATGGTAGACTTAGAGTCAATAAATTTTCAAAAATCTTTATTTTTGTGTGTGTAACTTTTCATGTGTTGTTGTCGATTGCCTTCGAGTCAAGCACAACTCATAGCGACCCTATGAATAAAAGACTTGAAGCCCGTCTACAACTATTGATATTTATCAAAGTTAATAGAGTTTCCGGAAGCATGTTGTTTAAGAAGCGGATGCCGCTCCTGCTTTATTTAATTGATAAAAAATTTAGAAAATTGGAATAAGGAGATTCAGTATCTTTTTAAATAGCAAAATGTCATTTGTTGACATTATTAAGAATTGATAAAGGGTTTGTATTTGTAATTGTAAATTTTTCTTTTATTTTTCCTAACTTCATTGCATTTTAAGGCCATTTGTATGAACAAATACACTATCCAACAGATTTCATAAACCACTGCCAAAAGGGACAAAACAGAAAATCAATTTGCAAATTCACATATTTATGCAAACTCCTTCTTTTAAAAAGTCTGTATTAAGGACCTTTGTAAGGAAAAACCTAAAGAAATAATGTCCCTGTTACCTATCATTTCAGTATTTTGGTGGAAGTGCAGTTATTAATCAGGTTGTGAAGTGTGTAACCTATTAGGCTGCTAACTGAAAGGTTATTGGTCAAATCCACAAGCACTCCAGGGAGAAAAGCAGGCAGTCTCTTTGAGTAAACCTGGTAGAGTTTTGTTTTGAGATGCCATCGATTTGGCTACAACTCATACTGATCATATGAATAACAGATTGGGATCTTTCCCTATCCTGTGCTGTCTTCACCATCTTTGATATGCTTGAGCCCATTGATATAGTCACTGTGGCAATCTACCTTGTTGAGTCTCTTTCTCTCTTTTGGTGCTGACCCATCACCTTTCCAAGCACCGTGTCTTTTCCCAAGGAATAGTCTCTTCTAACAACTTAACCAAAGGATGTGAAATGAAGTTTCACCACCTTTACCTCTGGCTGTACTTTTTCAGAAATATGTTTGTTTACTCATTGTTCAACTTTCAATTTAGCACGTAATTGAAAAAGACCAAGGCTTGGGTCAGTTGCACCTTAGTCTTTAGAATAACATCCTTGCTCTTTAGAACTTAATATTACACACTCTAATAATTTTATTCCAGGACTTGTTAGATATAAGCACCTACAGAACATTTTAGTTAATAAAAGTAAATGTGTTCTCATGAAGAAATGTTCAAAATCCCTAGCCCTGAGAGAGATGCAAATCAAGACAACCATGAGATATCATCTCACTCCAGTAAGACTAGCAAAACTTAACAGAACAGCAAGCAA
>NW_006399891.1:1884355-1891827 GCF_000299155.1 Elephantulus edwardii | reverse complement strand
TTTTTTTTTTAATAGAGAAGGTATCTATTTTTTAATTTCTTGACTACATTTGCTTTTATTATAGTTAAACATTTGTTGCATTTTCTTTTTTAAATAGTAGCTTAGCCTCAAAAATTATGCAAATTTTCTTTATAAAAGTATTTATGTGCCAGGGATTTGGAAAGACAGAGTAATGGTGATTAATTTTATAAAACACAATGAATGGGAATGATTGTATTAAACATAATAGTGTGAAGGATAGTGTGAAACAGAATGTATACGAACTTTAAAATTTTTTTAAAGTATTTATGAAGGAAATAAAAGTCCTGCAATGCAATAGACAGGTATTCTGCCAAATGCTAAAAAAAGGAAAGGAATTTGAAGCAGAGAGTAAATTCATTTAAATTAATTTAAAAAAATAGAATAGATTAACAGTGAGACCTTTGGGATAGTTTAGCACAACATTTATGGTGAAATCAGACATTTTTTGATGAGAAGGGAAACAAAGATCTTGTTCTGATTTTGTGGCCCTTTTTCACACTTTAGTAAGTGTAGAGAAATAAACGTGATGGCAGGCAGTTGAGAAGCAATCAATCAATAATTAGTGTAAATCAAAAAGTTAATCCTCCTCCTTTATTGTGTTATTTAATACTCTTTTTAAGGATGTGTGTTGAGACATCTGGATTTCTTTGCCTTTAGATTTTGGAATTATTTTGGTCTCATTTAAGCTGTTAATTCTCCTTCTGATTGAAATGTCCCAGTACATTTGAGTGCTGGCAGTGAAAAGAAGTAAAAACACTCAATGGACTCATTGACCACCTAGATGGGAGGCTCCAGTGCCTGTTCGTGGTCCTAGCAGGCTTGTCCTCTCTGCTTTTATTCTGTTTCTGCATTTGAGGCTCACCTTTGCCCTTATTCTGCCTTTCGTTTCACGGTTCCAAACAATGGTCACTCCTTATCTATCTCAGCTACATGCAGTGATTAGATTAAACCTGCTTTCTTGCCGAAGGTTGGATATAAGGAATAAGACTTAGAAAATAACTAGTTCTAGGCATAAAGGTCAATCAATCTGTTTTTAAAACAGGGTTGACAAATAACCAGCTGCAGCTACCAAGTTCAACCTCCGAGGGTGTACTCTAAAATCAGTTCTGAGTCATCGGCTCTGTCTGTTTGGCGCCCCTGTTTACAGTACATCTTGAGCCTTCTCATGTAGCAATGTAACTGGTAAATAGGTTACCCTTTCTGACAACATGGGGGAGAAAAAAGGACAGCCTGATCTTTGCTGACAAAGTGCGCACCTTATGTGTGGCAAAGGAAATTTTGGAAGTTCTTGAGCAACTGTTTAAAAACATTTATGTGTGTCGGTGAATGCATTTTATGTGCAATGTAATGATTCATGTTCTAAGAGTGTGTTTTTCTCTCCTGAAGAACTGGCAGGCAGCAGGGCCTCGCAGAAGTGAAAAACTCGTGAGGGAGCTAATTTGGATGTGCAGACAATGTTTTTGTACTTCACAAAGCTGTATCTCTTCATCTGGGAATATTTCTATTCAGTGTGGATTTAAAAAGAAAAGCAACAAAAAGCCAGATATTCTTATTATCCTGTTTTGCATATAAACTTGTATGGTCATTATTTATTAATGTCATTTCTAAGTCAGGAAAACACAACCTGATCATTTTGAAAAAGAAAATAATATGGTTCCAATCTGTTTTGTGAAAGTTTAAGTTTCAGTGTATGCTGGAAAATGAAAACTTTGTGGAGTGAATTTCAAATTCTAGGATAACAAAATTTGGACTGAATCATTTACTCTTAAGTTAGACTCCATTATTTAAACCTTTATTCTCCAGTTTGTCAAATGTGAAGCACAACCTTTATATACACACAAGAAAATAAAGCACTGAAAGTTGATTAGAAAATAAATATAGGAAAATAAATCACACCCAATTCTTGTTTCCCTGTTTGTAGGGCTAAACCAAGCACCATCTTTCAGTCTTTTTGTTCTGAGTAAGAATTGATACTTTTGAATTGTGGTGTTGCAGAAGAGTATAGAGTAGCCCATGGACTGCCAAAAGAACAGATATGTTTTAGAGAAAGTGCAACCAGGTGCTCCTTGGAGGAAAGGGTGTTGGAACTTTGTCTCATGTTGTTAGGAGAGGTCAGTCCTTGGAAAAAGTATCATACTTGGAAAGATGGTGGATCAGCAAAAGAGAGGAAAACCTTCAAGAAGGTGGATTGATGTAGCGACTGTAATAACAGACTGAAGTCTATTAGAGATGGTGAGAAAGGCACAGGATCAGACAAGGTTTGATCTTCTGTTCAAAGGTCTGATATGAGTCATAGCTTATTCAGTGACTTCTAAGGACAGCAATAACAACCAACAAGCGTCTTTGAAAGCATCCAGTTTCTCACTGACAAGAAATGGGTCTATTGCTGTGGTAAGAATTCAGACACCAGTACTCTGACACACACAGCTCAGTTAACCACGAGATGGATGAGACAAAGAAAATCCTTGTTTGTGTTTTGAAAAAGTAGGAAGAGGCAGGATATTCTCAGCAAAGAAAACATTCATGGATGGGCTGAATGATCTGTTAGAAGAATGCTAAGTAGAAAATGTAGAGAGCTTATAGAGTTCATGTTCCTGAGTGTCTTCAAAAGAAACAAATTAAGTGGCAATAAAAAGTGGTAAAAAATGAGACCAGGTGGATTCATTTTGTCATTTTTTTAGAGGCTTTTTCACCTGCTGACTCTGTGCCAGTTGTATTGGGTGCCAAGTATGTGTAACTTTGTTCTGTGTTGGAAACTCAAAAGCAAATAGGAAACAATTTTGCTTTCAAGGTCTTCTTCACCTCCTATGACCAAATACTTGTTCACGGTGCCACGAAAGTTCCAATGGAAATAAATACTATGTCTGAATGGAATAAGAGAACACTGTCTGGTTTAAAAATCAGGAAAACGAGATAAGTACTAGACTAGTGTTAAAAAAGAAAAACAAGCATGCTTTGTAATTGCAAATTTTTCCTAATGTGGGTTGAGAGTGAAGAGTTATATTTGAGTTTTGCTTTGAGATCCAAGTGCGGGTCAAGCCAAGGGGAAGGCATTAGACAGAGACCACAGTATGAGCAAAGGAGTAGAAAAGAAATGTCACTGGTTTCCAAGAGATGTTTCAAAGGAGAGAAAAGAATGAGTATCTGAAGGTCAGGAGGTCTAGACTGGTTACTTTGCTTGGTGGCCATTTGCTGGTTATAAGATTTGAGTGTATTTCTTAGATTCTCTGAACATCAGCTTTTGCATTTCGTGTGTTGGAAAACCGTTATCCATCCTGCCGAGTTCTTGTGAGAATTAAATGAAACAAAGCCTGTAAAGAACATTGCAAGATGTAGAGCATCGTCTGACTCCTCCTCACTCACTCATTGACCCTGTGTTGGAACCACCTCACAGCTGATCCTCCAGGGGTTTTTCAGAGACTGCAAAGAGTATGGGAAAAGAATGCTCATCTTTCTCCCTTGTTGCTGCTGGTGGTTTTGAATCACCAGAGAGGTTTAGGTTATCAACTCTTTATGAATTTTGCCACCACAACTCCATCTGCCTGTAGCTATTGCTACAGAACACATTCAGAATAACAGAAATTTGTTAAAAATAACATGATCCTATCTTAGAAGAATGACAGAGGAAGAATAAATGACCTTGAATTGTGGTGTTGGAGAAAAGTATTGAATATCTTTTAGTGGACTGCTACAAGAACAAACAAGTCTGTCTTGAAGGAATAATAACCTTAGAGTCAAAGATGGTGAAGCTTTATCTCACATACTTTGGGAATACTGTCACGGGCCCCTAGTCCTTGGAAAAAGACACATCAGACTGGGAAAGGGAGGAAGACATTCAACAAGATGGATTGAAACAGTAACAATAGCAATGAGCATGTTGGAGATTGTGAGGATGGCACAGGATAGTGACTCATGATGTTGCTATGTGTCATAGTTGACTGAAGCATATCCAATAATAACAACATATCAAGAAGGGGCTTCTTAGAACTAATCATGTCTACAATGGAAATAATAACTCCTTTACAAAACTGTTCTGAAAATGAGATTTAATAGCAAACATAGCTCCAGTGCAGAGGGTCA
Organism: Elephantulus edwardii; assembly: GCF_000299155.1. Taxonomy (NCBI): domain Eukaryota; kingdom Metazoa; phylum Chordata; class Mammalia; order Macroscelidea; family Macroscelididae; genus Elephantulus; species Elephantulus edwardii. The sequence goes on along the minus strand of NW_006399891.1, from coordinate 1,887,726 downwards.
AGGACTACCGCCTTCAGTATGGATTGAGGCTCAATGTCAAGAAGACAAAGCTTCTCACCACTGGACCAATTGGTAGCATCAGAATGGGTGGTGAAGAGATTGACATTGTTAACAACTTTAGTCTGCTTGGGTCCACAGTCAACACTCTTGGCACCAGTAGCCAGGAAATAAAAAAAAAAAAAACAAAAACAAAAAACCCCAAAACAAAAAACGTATTGCCATGGGAAAGTCTGCTGTTAGGGACCTCTCCAAGGTACTGAAGAGTAATGGTGTCTCTCTGGAGACTAAGGTGCACCTGATACAGGCCATGGTCTTTGCAATCACTTGTTATGGATCAGAGAGTTGGACAATGACTAGGAAGGATAGAAGGAGAATTGATGCCTTTGAGCTGTGGTGCTGGAGAAGATTATTGAATGTACCATGGACTGCCAAGAAAACAGATTCATCCCGGAGGGTTAAACCAGGCTGCTCCTTGGAGGCAAGGATTCTGGGGCTTCGTCTGACATACTTTGGACATGTTGTAAGGAGGAACAGGTCCTTGGAGAGGGACATCATGCTTGGGAGGGTGGAGGGACAGCCCAAGAGGGGAAGACCCTCTATGAGGTGGATTGATTCAGTGACTGGGGTAATCGGGATGAGTGTGTCAGAGGCAGTGCGATTAGCACAGGATAGAGCAGGATTTAGGGCTGTTGTACATAGGGTCACTATGAGTCACAAGTGACTCCATGGCACATAACAACAACAACAAGACCCTGCGATGGTCTTCAGTAAACAGTAGTTATTAAAATTAGAATACAACTTTTCTTTTAGAGACCAAAATATAAGCATGTTTTTCTTATACTTATAGTGGAAAATAGTGTGATTTTTCTGTGTTTGGACTGACCTTTCTGCTCAGGCAAATGCAAATAACTTTGAGGGTATGATTACATCTCTCCTTACTGGTGTTGTATTGTTTTAATGGAGATGTTTTATGTGGAAGATAGTATAAATAAGTCACTTAACCATGTTTTGATTTGGTTTTCCCCTTCACTTCTGTGACCTTGCAATAAGCACCATGTAATTATTGTTAGGTGCTGTGGAGTGGACTCCAACTCCTAATGACCTATGTATGGCAGAAGGAGCGCCTTCCCAATCCTGCACTATCCTCTCAATCTCTGCTGCATTTACCTCATTAGTGCACTCATGGTGTCAATTCATTTTATTGAAGGTCTTCTTGGTTCCACATAGTTGCTTCAGGGAGTAACTGCTACATGACCTGGTGGGTAGCTTCCTATTTGGTTCTCTTAAGTGCATTTTCTTTTCTTTTAGAAGTAGTGAAGACAGAGGGAGCTCTGGTGGCTTAGTGGCAAGAAGTTGCACTGCAGACCTAGAGGTACACGGTTCGAATCCACCAGATGCTCTGCTGGAGAAGGAGGAGCAATCTCCTCCTGTACCAGTCAGATCTGATTTGAGAGTACACACACAAAACAATAATAAAATAAATAATAGCTGTAGTAAAAACACTTAGACCCTGAAATCCACCTTTTACCCCTCCTGAAACCATGTTTTTAAACTATGTTCCCAAACCATCTGAAAAATTGAGCATCTATAAATACAAGCACTATCAGCATAAGGAACAGATCATTCTGGTCCAAAATAATTTTCTGGGATGATACCTTGGCCGAACAAATAATTATAATTGTGAATGGTTATTATGCCTATAATTATTATTATTATGAACATGTCTAGTATTATCATAGAGGTCAGTCTAATGCTATATAAATAAACTAGGACCAAAATACCTATCTTATAAATTCTCCTTATCTTTTTTTCTTTTTTGAATCTTTTTTAGATGCTAGAAATTAGCCAAAAAAATCTAGTATTTTTCAGTTTCCCAAGGAAATATTGCCTTTTCTGTGCCAAATCGATATTGTTTTCGCCAATTTTAGTTTTGGAGAATTGAAAATGACAGGGATTAATTTGTGTAAGTTGGTTCAGACTTGTAAAAAGAAAAGAGGTATGCAGCTTTTGAATTAAAATGCTGGATTGCAGAGAGAGAAGTCAGCCTGGATGCTCTTGGACTTCACTGTCACAGTTCAATTTTAACCTCAACACATCTAGTATCTTTTCTGCTAACTTTAAAGAAGAACTGTACATGTTCAATCTGCTTTTCAACAATTTATTGTCTAGCTGATTTTTGTTTTGTGCTGTCCAGTAGATTAGGACTCATGCTGACTGTATAGACAACAGATCTGAATCTTGCTGTATGCTGAGCCATCCTCACGGTATTCAGCATGCTCGAAGCCATTGTTAGAGCCACTGAGTCAACCCATCTAGCTGAGGGTCTTCCTCTCTTTGTCAGACTGAACAACTTTCCCAGCTTGATGCCTTTTCCCAAGGACTGCACCCTCAGGACAACATGCCCACAGTATGTTAGATGAAGTTTTACCATCCTTGCACCCTGACTATCTCTCCTAGACAGAATGGTTTGTTCTTTTTGTCAGTTCACAGGAAATTCAGTACTCGCTGTCAACACTAACTCAAAGCATTGGTTCTTCTTCAGTCGTCTCTATTCTTGGTCCAAATTTCAAAGTGAAAGTTGTACACGAAGCAATTGAAAACCCCATGGCTTGGATTGTGCACCTTAGCTTTTAAATGGACATCCTTTCTCAATATCACTTTGGAGAGGTCTTTGACTGCAGATTTTCCCAATGCAGCAGAACTTCTAACCATGAGTGTTACTTGTGAATTCAAGTTAAATGAAATTGTTGACAATCTTTATAATTTCTTCATCTTTCATAATATTGCCTATTGTTCCAGTGGTGAGAATTTTTCTTTATTTGATGTTAGGTCACAATCCATATTGAAGATTGTAGTCTTTGATCTTCTGTGGTTAAGTCCTTCAAGTCTTCTTCATTTTCTGCAACCAAGGTTGTATCATCTGCAGAATGCAGGTTGTTGATGAATCTTCCTCCACTCTTGACACCATCTTTTTCTTCCTATAGCCCAGTTTCTATTATAATTTTATCAGCATATAAAATGAACAGGTACAGAGGAAAAATACAACCCTAACGCATACCTTTTCTGATTTTAAACCATGTCATGTTCTATTGCTCTGTTCAGGCAACTGCTTCTTGTTCTATGTGTAGGTTTTCGATGAGCCAAATTAAATACTCTGAGATTCCTAGACTTCTCAATATTATATATCATTTGTTATGATCTACACAATCAAATGCCTTTGCATAGTTAATAAAACACAATAAACATATTTCTGGTCTTCTCTGCTTTCAGCCAAGATCTATTTTATGGCTCCATGGAAATCTAGCATTAACTTCTGGCAGTTTTCTGTTAATGTGCTTTTCCAGCCTTCTTGACTAATATTCAACAAGATT
>NW_006399891.1:1861540-1867625 GCF_000299155.1 Elephantulus edwardii | reverse complement strand
GAATAACCCCTTCTAGCAACATGTGTCTGTCAGCTGGACAGTGAAGAAGGATGACAGAAGTCAAATCAGTGTCTAAGTTATGGTGTCAGAGAAAAGTACGCTCAGTACTCTGAGTACACGGAGATACTCAATCTCATGGACTGCTGAGAGAACAAACAGATACGTCCTGGATAAAGTGCATCCAGAATGCTCTTCAGAGGCAAGGACGGAGAAAGTTTTGTCTCTCACAATTTGGGCATGTGCTTAGGAAGGGCTGTTCCTTGGAAAGGGATGTCATTAAAGATACTGAGGTTGTGCACCATTGAGTTAGGATTGACCCATAGCTGACCCTCCAGTGGGTTTTTAGAGGCAGTTAATTTAATGGATGGAGAATGTCTATCCTTCTCCCGTGGAGCAGCTGGTGGATTCAAACCATGTGCCATCAGGATTGCAGCATAGCTTCTTGAGATATAGATAGATAGATATATAGATATAGATATAGATAAAGACATAGATATAGATATATAGATGTATGTATATATTTACACGTGTATGGTTTATTTGCAGAAAATAAAACATATCTGTTTTATAGAAAAGTCCAAAGTGGCAAGTAAACAGCCCTGATACACTTTTTATGGTGCTATCACAATACTATTTTGGAATCTAACCTTTCTGCCTTCTTAATGTAAAGAAATGGTTATAACAGATTGCTTAGTCAGAAAATCCTCTTGTGAATAACCTCCCTGACTTCCTTGATGGATGGTTTACTAGTTTTAGGTTTAAGGAGTTGATAGGAGAAGTTGATGGATGTGAGCTACTTGTGAGCAATCCATAAATCTAACTGATATGCTTGGAGGGCCTGTTTCATTCCAGCCACTGAACTTAATGTCTGAGAGGGAGAGTAATTAAGAGCAACCAACTCTTCTTGTTGGAGAATCTGAGAGGGAAATAGGGAGACTTCGGAAGAGTGGGTGCGAAAAGTAGATTTGAACTTACTTGGAACAACTGTGTGACCTTGAGTCAGTTACCAGACACTTTGGGCTTGATTCTCTCATTTACACAATGTAAGTGTGCAAGAAAGGATGGAGGGAAAGAGATTGCAGGTGTGTCTAAGATGTGGCTTCTGCTAATTTAGGTGTGAAGAAAGTACTATATTTGTAAGCCGAGGGTGGTGAGGGCCATGTGGAGAGACAACAGAGTTTAATAGAGACCTCAGCCAAAAGCTGACCTTGACCTCATTCAATGCCTTCATTCAGGATCCTGATCTGTGTTTCCCTCTAGCCATGTTTGCTTACTGAGCACTCAAAATGTAACTAATTCATGCAGAGCTGTGCTTTAAGTGTACTAAAACACTAGATTGGGGGGGGGATTAGTATGAGAAATGTGAAATATTGTTTTATCAGTTTCTACATATTGATTAAAATATATTTTTGACATGTTGGTTTAAGTAAAATATATTATTAAAATTTTTTGCCTGTTTTCTTCAAATTATTTGAATGTGACTTCTAGAAAGTTGTATCACATTAGGCAAGTTCACTGTTAGGGTCCTCTCAAAATACTGAAGAGCAATGATGTCAGTTTTAAGACCAAGGTGTGCCTGATTCAGACCATGATCTTCCCAATCACATGCTACATATCAGAGAGCTTAAGAATGACAGAAAAATTGATGCCTTTAAGTTGTGGTATTGGAGAAGAGTATTGACAATCCCACAGGCTGCTGAAAGAATGAAGAGGTATGTCTTATAGAAAATGCAGCCAAGTGCTTCCTGGAGAAAAGATGGTGAAGCTTCGCCTCACATTCTTGGGTTTTGTGGCTGGGTGATGCTGTTCCTTGGAAAGGGAAAACATGCTTGGAAAGATGGATGTCAGCAAAAGACAGGAAGACCACTCCACCCCCTACCCCCAGTGAGATGGATTGATTTCAGCAATGGGCTCTAGTGTGTCAGAGATGATAAGAGCAGCACAAGTTAGGACAGGGTTCAGGTCTGTTCAACAGCACTTAACAATATCAACAACCAGAAAGTTAGAAATTTCCTATATTGCTCACATCCTTTTTCTATCAGACAGTGCTAATCTACAATATACAATCATGCTTCAGGAATTGCGTAATCACTCTTTTCTACATAGATTTGAAAGACATTAAAATAAAATGGTGAAATAAGCAGTGTCAGAAACTCAGATATTTCACAGATAAGAGGAAAGCAGATGACAGATGGGAATGACTGAAAACATCTAAAGGGAATGAAATCCAGCAGGTTTATAAACTATGTATGAGTTTGAGTTTTCACCTTACACAAAAAAACCCAAAAACTAAAAACCCAGAAACACCACTTTGGAGCAAGTGTGACTACCAGAGAACATGCCCGAGAGTCACACCCTGTTTGCAGTAGATGATTATTTTCATGGAGGCTTTCCGCCAACTACCCACAATCTCTTGAGGTCAGAAGATAGGCGTGAGAGAGGAGGGATGATTTACACAGCATTGATAGGATCTATAGATTGGCCAAACAATTGGAAGGAGTTAATGCATATCAGTAAATGATTCCATCTATTCTGAAAAGCTGATTGAACATCATTTACTAAATAGCAACCCCTCTTCCTGGAAAAGTTTCTTTACTTCTTACAAATGAATAATTTTCTTCCAGAAAATAGTATATCACTGTCCACTCAATTCAGTCCCAGTAATTAAAGTCAGTTGGCCATCTAGGGTCAGGTTTCATGTAACATCATAGGAGGGAAAATAAGACAGTGAAAGGCCACTGGAAACGTCCTCAACACGAATGACTCTTTCCAGTTTTCACCCTTCTGAATGTCAAAGTACTACTTCACAAGAGAAACCTTCTCTTTAACAGTTTCTTTCCTCTTGCCTTTTGTCACGTGGTGACTCCCCACCTCCCGCCCACCCCCTGTCATGGAATCAGTGCACAATTAATTGCTGAGCAAGCATTTGTGGGTTACAGTGAAAGGATAATACTTTATGTACAGCCATATTAGATTCTCAATAGATGACAGTCACTAGTATTTTTTATTATTTTTATCTGAAAGTGTGTTTTCATTCTTTGTTTCTTTTTTATCCCTCTATTTTTAATATTTAATTTATATTGATTTACATACAAAATTCGTATACATTGTGCATCAATTATATACACATTCACATTTTGTTTCAAACAATCATTGCATGTACATTGTGTTTTATAAAATGCATCATGATTGATCTATGCCTACTATTCCTGTCTTAAAATCCTCATTGGATTTTTCTTAATTCCTTCACACACACACACATACACATCCCTTCTGCTCACCAAATTCTGTTATCTGTTATCCTGTTACTTTTTTTAAAAAATTAATTAATTTATTTTTCATTTCAATGAACATCTACAGAGATTTTGGAATTCCATTCATTCATTGTTGCACCCTTCTCCCTGCCCCCCCCCCCTCCCCCCTCCCCTTGAAGAGCAAAAAAAAACCCCCCCCATTGGTACACAATCCCCCCCCCGGACATCCCCCAACCCCACCCTCAACCCCAAATATAATCCACTCTGCAACCCTCATTCCATACTCTTATGATAAACATAATGCCCTAAAATATAATACTTTAAAACTATTCTCTCCCCCATAGACTTCAATGCAGTAAACATAATTTATCCTGTTACTTTTTACCAACTAATTCCCTTTACCTAATCCCTAACTTTACGTATTCGCTCTCTATATACGCTTCGGGATTGCACCCACTCTGTGAGTAGTGTCAAGTCTTATTCGTGTAGCAACTCCTGGACAACCCTGGCGGCCTGTATCACTGCTACCCCAAAGCCTGCATCTTTTTTGATGGTTCAGATCTACCAACTGGCTCCCCATGAAAAAGAGAGGTACCGCTTCTTGAGTGATTTGCAGCCTTGGGAATGCAATTTAGGGCTAGCAAGGAGTCAGTCTGATTTTATGGCCATGAGTTTGAATTTGTTGCTGTGGTTGTGGTTTTATGTATTGTTTCTTCCCCCATCTCTATAACTCACCCCTCCTTTTAAAAAATATTATATTGGTTTGCTTACAAAGTTCATATTCATTGTGTTTCACACTATTCTTCATTCATATTGTGTTTTATACAATCATTCCCATGCATTGTTGTTGTTGTTGTTATGAGCTGTTGAGTCGCTTGCGACTCATAGCAACCCTATGTACAACAGCCCTAAGCTCTGCTCTGTCCTGTGCCAATCCCACCGTCTCCGACACCCTCATTCCAATTACCCCAGTCACTGAATCAATCCACCTCCTAGAGAAACTTACTCTCCTGTGCTGTCCCTCCTGCCTCCCAAGCATGATGTCCCTCTCCCTCCTTACAATGTGACCAAAGTATGTCAGATGAAGCCTCAGAATCCTTGCCTCCAAGGAGCCGCCTGGTTTAACCCTCTCTAGAATGAATCTGTTTGTTTTCCTAGCAGTCAGTGGTACCCTCAATACTCTTCTCCAGCACCACAGCTCAAAGGCATCAATTCTCCTTTCTATCCTCGCTAGTCATTGTCCAACTTTCTGATGCATAACAAGTGATTGCAAAGACCATGGCCTGTATCAGACAAACCTTAGTCTCCAGAGTGACAGCATTGCTCTTCAGCACTTTGGAGAGGTCCCTCACAGCAGACTTTTCCATTGCAATACGTCTTTTAATTTCATGGCTACTGGTGCCAAGAGTGTTCACTGTGGAGCCAAGCAGACTAAAGCTGTGAACAATCTCAATCTCTTCACCATCCATCCTGATGCTGCCAATTGGCCCAGCGGTGAGAATCTTTGTCTTCTTGACACTGAGCCTCAATCCATATTGACCTGCAGTCCTTCACCCTCTGCAGCAAGTGCTTCAGGTTTTCCTCAGTTTCAGGTTGTGTTCCCACACATTATGTTTTAGAAACTTAGTAACCATCGGACTGTGCCCTGTCTTTTCACTGGATGATTCTCATTTCCTTCCTCCACTCCTTCCACCCACCAAACGTGCAACCCTGGAGGTGCCCCTACTCATCCTCACCCCTCTGCTCCCACCTTTTATCCCCCAGTGTTTGAGTTTTGAGTGAGTGATAGATGGCTACAGAATGCCCCATCTGACCCTCTCTATGGACCCATTGGTGGTGGTGTTAGGTAATGTTGAGTTGGAACTAACGCTCCGCTGACCCTCTAGTGGGTTCTCAGAAGCTGGAAACCACTTGGGAGGAGAGGGTCCATCTTTCTCTCCTCAGCAGCTGGTGGATTTGAACAATGAGTCCTTGAGATCACAGCACAACTCCTTACCACTAAATCCAGATCTTCCTGTAGACCTATAGGATAAGAAATTTTGGTGCTTTCATAGACAGTTACATCTTAACAAGAAACTTGGATGACAGACACATAGAGGTTTCTTTTTCTGATTTTTTCTGTGTGTAAGAGCCCTGAGAGGAGCTTTGATAACAGCTCATTGCCTGTAGGACTGTAACATAGCACATTGCCTGTTGGACTGATATCTATAAGGTCATCAGTTTGAATTCACCAGTTATTCCTGGGGAGGAAGGTAGGCGGATCCTCTTGTAAGGATTTAAGGCCTCAGAAGCCCCGTAAGGGGTTACCATGGGTCGGAAGCAATTCAGCGGCAGAGTGTTGGGTTTGGAAAGCGTTCTGATCTCCATGCACCATTTCTGTTTTGGTAGATACAGCATCAGAGCTGCATGACTGAGTCTCCCCACTGACTGTCCTCCCAGCCGCGTGTATTCTGTTATTTGTCACTGAGTTGATTTTCAGGCCCCATGTGCTCAGGTTGAATAACTGCTCTGCAGCGTTTTTAAGGTTGACAGACTTTTGGAAGCAAATTGCAAGATTTATCTTCTTAGATACCCCTAGGGGAGTTCCAACTACTAACCTGACTAGTAATTGAGCACGTGACAACTTTTGCCACCGACAAGTTCCACTCATAGTGACCCTATAGATCAGAACTATGGCCTATACTGTGTCATTTTCACCTTCTATGACATGCTTGATAGGACACATCCCTGGCGTACACCCTTCCCAATTTTGAATGATGCAGTGTTGCCCTGCTCTGTTCTGATGACTGCCTCTTGGTCCAAGTATAGGTTTCACATTAGCACCATTAAAT
>NW_006399891.1:1857712-1860070 GCF_000299155.1 Elephantulus edwardii | reverse complement strand
CTATGAGTCGCAAACGACTCGACGGCACATAACAACAACAACAATGACATGCTTGAGGATACTGCTGTAGTGACTGTGTCATTTCATTTTGTTGAGGGTCTTCTCCTTTAGCCCTCTCCTTCGATGTTGTGTGAAAGCGTTGCCATCCTTGCCTCCAAGGAGCACTCTGGTTGCACTTTTCCTAAGACATATCTATTTGTTCTTTTGATAGCCCTCTAACACTACAACTCAAAGATACCAATTAATCTGTCATTCTCATTCATGATCTAGTGTTCTAATGCATGACAAGTGACTGAAAAGAGCCTGGCTTGAATCAGGCACACTTTAGTCCTCAAACTGACATCATTAATCCTCAGTAACTTGCAAAGTCCAGGTCCCTGATACTTGCCATTGCAATACATCTTCTGACTTAACACATGGACCTCACCTGATGGACTGTATAGGAATCAGATTGACTATGTTTTCAGAAAGAGTAGTTGAAGAAGTGCTGTATCTGCAGTCAAAACCAGACCTAACAACAACGACATGTTTAAATAAATACTCAATTTATATCCATTGTAAAAATAATTGAAATAGAATAGTAAGAAGAAAGTAAAAGTCATCTAAATCTTGACCACCCAGAATAATTGAAAAAAGATTCATATTATATTAATACGTATTACCTTACATAAATGAAATCTCAAAACTCATTGCTTTAGTTCTGAACCACCTCATAGCTGGTCTTTTATTGAGTTTCTGAGGCTGCAGATTACATGGGAGAGGATTGCCATCTTTGGAATCACTGGGGGATTTGAACCATAAGGGAAGCGTGGCATTTAGATTAGCAGTGCAACTCCTTATGTCAGTTTAAATGTTATCTCATAACTTGAATTTAAAAAAACCAAAGAACAACAAAATAAACTCTTTTGTACACTGATTGACATATCTTTCTGTCAGCACCTATTGATCGAGAATAATCTTTTGTAATAGCCACATTTCATGGTATGCATAGTTGTAATATATTTACTTATTCCTCACTTGCTTAGGTCTAATTTTCCATTGTTATTGGCAGAGTTGTAATAAACATTAAACCAAACCAAAGCTTACAAATATATGTAGAGACAGTTGCACTGAAGGAAGGGCAGACTCATTTCCTTAGGCAATTAGAGGCTGTCAGATATACTTTTAGAAACACATTGTGCCTGCATTGTGACCATTAGTTTCTTGAAGGGTGGACTGTTTTAATCTCTGAATCTAAAAATTAGTTTCATAGCATTAGAGATGAAAAGGTAATATCATGTGTCTTTTCCCAGGCTGAACCCATTACGAACTATTTCTAATTAAGTCACCCCTGATTCATATGCTAAAAATGTATTGGCTTCTTATTTGAATATAAAGATTCAATATCATCCATTTCAAATGTTCTTTATAATAAATAAAAGTGTTAATAATAAGTGTTAGTAAATAACATTTTAGTGTTGAACTCCACCATCTCTGCTTGTTAAACATTGTAGTGTTGCATGATTTGTGTTGAATGTATAAAAACAAAAGGTAAGCATTCCTATAAATTGGTTTTTAAAAAGGAAAATTTCAAGCAGATGGAAGCTATGTTATTAAGTAACTTTCAGTGAATTTGTTGTTCTGGGAATGAATTTGCTCTTTCATTCCTACTACTTCACAGAATGCTTAGCTCATTTTGTATTTATTGTTGTTGTTGAGTTGATTCTAACTCAGCAATCCAATATGGCAGCATAGAAACATCCTATAAGGTTTTCTTGGTTATAATCAGAAAGTTCTTTGTCCTTGAGAACTACTGGGTGGGTATGAAGCACCAACATTTTTAAAAAAAATATTTTATACTAGTTAACTTACAAAGTTCCTATACATTGTTTTTTCACACTGGATCTTTCCCTTTTCCTTTTCCCATTTCTCCCTCCACCCATCAAATTGTGCCACCCTTGGAATAACCACTTCTGATCACCTTTAACCCTCTGCCCCTAAGGGGGAAAGGGAGAGCAGAGGGGTGAAACACCAACCTTTTGTATAACAGTTGAGTGTTTAACTATTTCTACCAGTATACTCCTGAAATATATTGAACAAAAAAATAAAAACTGGTTGAAGAAATAAAGAAGGAAATGGCTTTCAAATTGTGAATTAAATATTACAAAATATCTAGACCACCCTATGTATAACAGATGAAACCCTGCACTGTCCTATGCCACCGTACAAGCTCTGTTGTACGTAGTCCATTGTTATCACCATGCCAGTCCATTACTTTGAGGTCTTTCTCTCCTTCACTGACCCTCCACTGACCTCCAAGCATGATATCGTTTTCCAAGGTAAAGACCCTCTTAGTAAAAACAAAAACAAACAACAAAA
>NW_006399891.1:1834400-1857492 GCF_000299155.1 Elephantulus edwardii | reverse complement strand
CAATAGCAGTATGATTCAAAGACATCAATCCTTCTTTGGTTTTCCTTATTAATTGTCCACTTTCACATGCATAAGAAGTAACTGAAACTATCATAGTTGAGTCAGACACACTTTAGTCTTTAAACTGATATCATTGTTTTTTAGTACTTTGGAAAGGTCATTGACAGCAGATTTTCCCAGTACAAAACACACCTTTTGATTTCTTGATTCTTGCTATCTCAAGTATTGATTATGGATGTAAGTAAAATGAGATCATTGATAACGTCAATTTTTTTCTCTGTCTATGATATTACCTATTGGTCTAGCGGTGAGTATTTTGTTTTCTTGACTTTGAGGTGAAATTTTTACTGCCATCTGTAGTCTTTTATTTTCTGAAGTAAGCGCTTGATATCATCTTCACTTTGAGCAAGCAAATTTTTATCATTTGCATCATACAAATTGTTGATGAGTCTTCTGATCTTGATGTCATATTCTTTTCCAATACAGAGTGGCTTTTCAGATTATTTGCTTGGCCTACAGATTGAATAAGTATAGGACCAATTAGTAATAGAATAATCCGTATAGGCTACCATAAAATTATTTTTTCTATAACTTTAAAACTCAAACTTATTACCGTTGAGTCAGAATTGACTCATAGCTGGCTGACCCTACATTATGTATCCTAGGCTATAATCTGTGGAGGCGATTGCTTGCTTTTTTCCTCAGAGGTGTCAGTGGATATGAATCACTATAGAGAGGTATAGACTTTGAGTAGTAGTACAATTTCCTTTAAAGTAGACCACCAGAGCTCCCGCAGGTTTTCCATATTTGAAGATAAGATGAATCTTTTCTACCAGTTTTATCATTACAAGAGTGAACTGCTACAAGAATCTTGCCTTTTATTTGAGTATGCGATTTACTCAAATATGGTCCATGAGCTAAGAATAATTTTTTTATTTATTAACTTTTTAATTGTGATTTGTCTGAGCAGTCACAAAACATATTATGTGGGCTATTCCTCCCTACTCCCCAATTCATGCATATCTGTCACACAACATTAATTGTAATACACACAATGTTAAACATCTTAAATGGTGTGGGGGAAAAAAAACCTCAACAAAACAACTCAAGACAGGGCAATGACAGGAATAGTTCAAAACGGATTAATTTTATAAAACAGAATAATTGGAAATGATTGTATGAAACACAATGTGAATGAAGTGTGAAACAAAATGTATACAAATTTGATAAGTAAACCAATATAAAATAAAAATGTGAAAAACCCAGGAAAAATATTGTCTTGTGGTGCAACCACTGTGGAAGGTGTTATCTCAAAAAGTTGCAAATAGGGGAGCTCTGGTGGCCTAGTGGCAAGAAGCTGCAACTACAATCCCAGAGGTGCACGGTTTGAATCCACCAGATGCTCTGCCGGAGAAGGAGGGGCAATCTCCTCCTGTACCAGTCAGATCTGATTTGACGGTACACGCACACAAAAATAATAAAATTATCTCAAAAAGTTGCAAATAGAGATACCATTTGACCCAGCAATTCCACTACTGGGAATTTACCCCAAAGAAACCATAACTGACATCCAAGCAGATATATGCACACCATGTTTATTGCGGCTTTGCTCACAATAGCAAGGAGTTGGAAACAACCCAAGTGCCCATCAACAAACGAATGGATAGAGAAGCTGTGGTATAGTCACACAATGCAATACTATGCTGCATTGAAAAACAAGGAACTCATGCAATATTATTCAAAATGGGTGACCCTGGAGGACATTATGTTGAGTGAAGTATCTCAGTCACAAAAGGACAAATACTACATGATGCCACTGTTGTAAAACAGGACTGACCTTGGGGTCGGGGGGAGACTGAGAAAGATGGGTTCAATAATGTATACTGCATTGAAATAGATGAGGGAGAAAACTGTTTAAAAGGGATATGTGATTATTTGATGGTATTTTTGTCATGACAGGTGTCTAGAGCGAAGGCTACATGGTAGAGTGGACCTGGGGGAGGGTTTATAAAACAATGAAAGAAAGAATTTTTCTTTTCCAAGAGGGTAGTGTACTTGGGGGGAGGGTTGGGAGGGGAGAAAAGTGCAACAATGAATGAATGGAAATCATCCAAAGTCTCTGTAAATTTTTACTGAAATTAATAATAAAATAAAAAAACCCAAAAAATCAATCCTCTATAAAAAAATGCCTTGTTAAATATGAAAATGGTATAAAATTAATGTGCCAGTGTGTATATAGTCTATGACTTCTTACTACATGGTAGAGTTGAGCAGTGGCCTACAAAGTGATTGCAGCCTTCAATATGGATTGAAGCTTAACATCAAGAAAACAAATATTTTAACCACTGGGCTGATTGGCAGCATCATGATAGACGGTAGAGAGATTAAGATTGTTAATAGCTTCATTTGTTTGGCTCCACACTCAATACTCTTGGTACCAGCAACCAGGAAATTAAAGGATGAACTGCATTGGGAAAAAAATCTACTGTCAGAGACCTCTCCAGAATACTGAAGGACAATTGTGTCAGTCTGGAAACTAAGGTGTGCCTGATTCAGGCCATGGTCTTCACAACTATGTGCTACGCATCAGAAAGTAGGACAATGAGGAGGGATGATAGAAAGAGGATTGATGCCTTTGAGCTGTAGTGCTGGATAAAAGTATTGAATATACATACCATGGATTGCTAAAAGAACAAACAGGTTCATTCTGGAGAGGCTGAAACCAAGGATTCTGAAGTTCTGTCTGTTATTCTTTGGGCATATTGCAAAGAGGTACCAGTTCTTGGAGAGGGATGTCATGCTTGGGAGAATGGAGGGACAGCACAAGAGAGGAAAAAACCCTCCATGAGATGGATTGACTTAGTGGCGGGGGTGATGGGGCAGATGTGTCAGAGACAATATGGTTGGCTCAGGATAAAACAGGATTCAGAGCTGTTGTATACAGGGTCGCTATGAGTCACAGGTAACTTGACGGCACATAACAACAACAGAAGAAAAGTTTTTCAACTGTATCTCAGAATTATTTCTTGGAGAGGGGATATTACCCAATCAACAGCTGTTGCTTTTTATAAGTGCTGTGGAGTTGTAGGCGACTCATAGCGACCCTATGAATAAAAGACCTGAACACTTGTAACTGTCATCATTTCTCCACATTCATAGTTTCCAGAGGCAAGCCATTTCGGAAGTGGATGCCACTCTTGCTTCCAAGCTTGTTTTAATCAGGGAGCTCCACCAAACACTGTCCCCATGGATAACTATTATTGCATTTGACACATCAGTGTCACAGTGTTTAGCATCACAGCCCTATTGAATGCCAGAGAATTATGCTAAAATGATAGCAATGTGGCAAAGAAAGATCAAAGCGTAATTTCCATTTTGTCAACAACTTGGAAAGAATTGTACTGGTATCACATTTCCAATATCGTGTGTTGGACAAAATTTGTTCAAATGCACTTCAGTGGTTTTTAAGTGCTGGTTTGCTTAGCACCTCTTGATACTCCGTCCAGCCATTCATTTTTCACTCCTCTGGCCTTCTCAGACTTCCCTCCAGTTCCGGCCATCCCTATGGTCATATAGTCTGGAAATGAGTCCATTCCTAGTAATACCCTGTTTTCAGAATAGCCTAAAACTGAAGTTTAGAAATTTGACTTCAGAGGTTCTGTAGAAACTGGAAAGGATTTTATCTTACAGGTTTCTGACTGAAAGCAAGAACCAAACTGAAAAATTTTGAGTTCAATCACAGTCACTGCTAATAAGTTTACTATAATAGTGATTAGAAGACAAAAAGGAGGGAAGAAAGAGACACAGACACAGACACAGACACACACACACACACACACACACACACACACACACACACACACACACACACACACACGTGAGAAACACATACACGCACAGAACTGTTACTTCCTGTCAAGCAATCCTATTGGTACTTATCACCTAGTATTTCTGCAGAATTAAAAACAACAACAAACCCTCACAGTTTTATTTGTAAATAATTCTCACATTCATTAAAGCTCCCTTTCTCACTTTCTACATGTCAGAGAATAAATTGACAGCTGTGATTATGATATACTGTGATTTAAAAATGTTAACTCCTATTTTAGCCATGGTCCCTAAAATTGTAAGAAAAGAATCATTAAAATTAGAAATATTTTATGCTAGGGTATATTAGTTTATCTAGTTCTTCTGACAACCCTGTGTTAGAGTTCTGCCTCCTTCATAGATGAGGAATGCAAAGCTCAGGAACATTAAATAACCTCTTCAAAGGGATAGAGGTAGAAGCCTGAACTCTCATAGACTGACTCCTGAAATTGTATTATAAGCCACTTTTCATACCTCTACACTCGTGACAACTTAATTATGTCCTAGGCTGCACATAGGTTTAACATCTAGTAAATTATCTTGCTTAAAACCTACCAATAGGCCTCCCCTCCATATTTCAGGGAGGCCTGTACCATAGGGAATTTAACTCTCTAATAAATAACTTTATTATTTCATCCTCACAAAACTCCCCTCTCAGAAATAAAACAAACAACCACCAAAAAAAACCCCACGAGCATCTTCTCTTTATGCTCAGAATCAGTTTTAAAATTCACTAGCAGAGTTTTCACTGGAGTGTTGCCTGTGTTTTGAACCGTCCCAACCTTCCTCTTATTTTATTTCATGGGTCTTTCAATATTTCCTATGTAATATTAAGCTTCTTCTCATGCCAAGGTCTTTGCTCATGCTAAGAACTTCTTGTTCCTCTCATGTCATACTTCTCATTCCTCAAATTTCATCTCAAGTGTCAATTTCTCTAGTGAGAATTCTCTATCCAACAACTCAGCTACCTGTTTCTTGCTCTTTACTTTGTCCTTTATGACATTTGCCTCAATTTTAATTAAATTCTAACTGATATGGTGTGATTCGGTTGTTTGGGTTGTTTTTTTTTTTTATGTTTGTATCTTTGTCTTTGGCCTCATTTCTATCTCTATGGCTATTTATTTCCCCAACTACCAATCCTTTCTCTTTGTTTCCATCTTTTGCACAAATCCTCACAATTAGACCAATAAACATCATTATAACTGAGTAGTTAGTTGTAAGTGTAACTTTCCTTGGAAACAGGAGCTTTGAAGATGATGTTTGGAAACATGAGGTCATACTGGAGAAGGGTGGGTCAAAAATCCCATCTGAGTTGTATAGCCTAGAAAGCCAGAGAAGACACGTAGAGGAGAACACAGAGAAGGAAGTTGGCCGCCTGTCAAAAATCTCCGCTAATTTGGATCCACCAGGAGCTCCAAAGGAGAAAGATGGACAGCCTCTTCCAGTTATGATTTATTCTCTGTACCAAATATCAATATGAAGTGTTAGTAGGTGAGCAAGGAGCCCTGGTGATGCTTTAAGTTTAGCATTGGGTTGCCAATTGACAGATCAAGGGGTACAAATCCATTACTGCCTGCTCTGCTGGAGAAAGATGAAGAAGTCTGCCTCCTAAAGGAGTTACAGCATTGGAAACCCTATGGGACATGACTACTGTGTCCTATAGGGACGCTATGGTGAGATTCAACTTGATGGCTGAGGGTTTGGTTTTTAGTTGAGAGCATTAGAATCAGAAACAAAAGGAGCCATTTTTCACTTAGCAACTTAAACACATGAAAATCTACCTTTAACATGTTGTTGTTATATGCTGTTGAGTCACCTGTGACTCATACATACAGCCCTAAACCCTGCTATATCCTATGCCAATCTTATTATCTCTGACACACCTACCCACATTACCACAGTCACTGAATCAATCCATTTCATTGAGGATCTTCCTTTCCTGCGCTCTCCCTCCACACTTCCAAACATGGTGTCCCTCTCCAAAGACTGGTCCCTCCTTGCAAAATGTCCAAAGTATATCAGATGAAGCTTCAGAATCCTTGCCTCCAAGGAGCAGACTGGTTTCACCCTCTCCAGTACGAATCTGTTTGTTCTCCTAGCAGTCCATGGTATATTCAATATTCTTCTCTAGCACCACAGCTCAAGGGCATCAATTCTTCAATCATCTCTAGTCATTGTCCAGCTTTCTGATGCATAGTAAATAATTAATTGCAAAGCCTATGGCCTAGATAAGGCACACTATAGTCTCCAAACTGATATTGTTCTTCAGTAGTTTGGAGAGGTCTCTGACAGCAGACTTTTCCAATGCAATTAATCTTATTTCCTGGCTGCTGGTACCAAGAGTGTTGGTTTTGGAGTCAAGGAAGCTAAAGCTGTCAATAATCTTAATCTCTTCACCATCTATCATGATGCTGCCAATCAGTCCAGTTGTTTATACAGTCCTAGGAATACACACAGTATCTTGCAAAGTGAAGGTAGAAATGACAAGGTAGTTTCCCTAACGAACTCAGATCTAAGCGTTATAGAACAAGTTGACATAGCAAAGCTTTAGAATGCTTAATTGAGTTGATATGCTGGGAGAGGTCAGTTTAGGACTGTGGGCTGATGTGAAACAAGCCTTTCAAAGCCAGGGGTCTTGAGACTGGGAAGGCAGGAGCCAGAACATGCTCCAGGTATCTTAGTGGGATGAAATAGCAAATATGGAGCAAGAGGGGATATGGAGAGGAGGGATGAGTGGGCCCAGAGGTGGAGAAGTGGCTCAAAAATCTTGGCAAGGTGTCCTTTTCCCTTGACATTTGTAAGTAGTTCTTGGACATTTCTCTTTCCAACTTGCGCTGGTGAACACACTTTTATTTTTGGCTTGCAGATGAAGGGTAAAGGAAGGACATTTATACTTCTGGAGAAGGTTGGTGAATTTGTAACACAGGAAGAGAGGTAGCAGCATATCCAGATTTTGGCAAAGAGTCAAGAAGTGTGTGAAAAAGGCAAAGTTGTCTGAATTCCCTGAATGTCTGTGACATTTGCCACGCAGTCCACCCATCAGCACCTCGAGGGACAGGCATGGCAATCGTCTTCTGAAAGCACATAGCCTTGAAAATCCTGTGGAGAGCAGTTGTAGCCTGAAACCCATGGGATGGAATGAATCAGAACTGACTTAACAGCAGCTAACTCCACCATCTGCCTTTTGTTTACCTACACTGTTCCAATTACTGTGCGTTTGCTCTGCTACAGATGTTGTTCTTGCACTTGAGTCAGAACCAGCTCCAGCAAGTTTTCAGAGGCAGTAAATCATAGGGCAGGAAATTGCCTATCTTTTTTCCAAGGAGTAGCTGGTAGATTTGAACCACTTGCCTTTGAGTTGATAGTGCCACTATTTGGCATTAACTCAAAGTGGCTTTCTTTCCAAGATGACTCTAGCTCTTCTCCTTTGCTTCTATTTTAAATAATAGTAATAACAGTGAAAAAATAGTAGTCATTGAACCCCTGGTCTTTATAAGGCACTTTTGAAGCACTTCATACATAATATCTCACTTACTCTTCTTAGCAACCCCATAAACAGTTGTAAATTCCACTTTCCAGGTGAGAAAATCAAGACTCAAAAAAAGTTAAGCGATTTACACCAGGTTACTCACCTTATAAGCAGTTGTTGTTCTTGTTGTTATGTGCTGTTGAGTTGGAATTAACTTATAGATTACCCTCTAGTGAATTTGCAAAGACTGTAAATTGCACAGGAGATGGTTGTTCATCTTTTTCTGCAGAACATCTGATGGGTTTGAACAAGATGTCTTTGGATTGTTGTTGTTGTTGTTAGGTGCCGTCAAGTTGTAGACGACTCATAGTGACCCTATTGAGCACTGTTCATATATAGAGTTTCCGAAGGCAAGCCATTTTGGAAGTGGATGCCACTCCTTGTTTTAGTCGGGAAGTTCCAGCAAACACTGTCTACCATGGGTAACCATTACCACGTTTGGCACATCAGTGTCCCAGTTTTCAGCATCACAGCAACCACGAGTTACCTCTTTACAGCAATGCACAGACTGTTGCTATACCACCTAGAAGAATGTTTGACAGGAAAACAATTTTAACCTGGCCTAAGGGCCACAGATAAAAATCACCCACCTTCAGCTTGGTAGCATAACTTTCTTTCCACTAGGCCAAGTCCTTGGATTAGCAAGTCAATTATCATGAGGCCAGCAGAGCTCCCTTTTTAAGTGGTAGAGATGGGATTTGAATCCAAGTTTTCTTGCTCCAACCACTATTTTTAAGCAACTTATGACAACAGCATGGGATGGTGAGATTGCCAAGTCAAAACCCCTTCCTAGTGCTTTCCCCCACTGCATCTCTTCTGAGCAGGAGTCCCAGGAATACCGTGTCTGGTGAATTGGGACTTTGCTCTTCATCAGACACTCCTGATGACCTGGAAATTGGTGCCAAAGAGGCATCTAGTCCATTTTTAGATAGCTCTGTTACCCAGTTATTCCATATTTTGAGCAGAAATAATTTTTGTCACTAACTTCACCTACTTGTCCCAGTTCTATTTTTTTTGGAGCTCCACTGAATAAAACTTACCAGTCTCCTAACAGACATACCTTTAAATATTTGAAGATTTCAGAGCAGAAAAGCAGACTTTATTCTTTAAAGGTGACAATGCTTTGTTTACATTCCCTGACTGGACAAGCAGCTTATTATGCATCTATTAACTCAGAAGGTCATGATTATGCATGTGATGGTTTAGCTTTGCTTTAGACTTTGTTAACAGTTCGGTGCTCTCTGTATAGTTTATTATTTAACTGGCTTTGCATGTCACATTGATTAGGACTTAGCTAGGTCCTACTGATAAACTGCCAAATAAAAGAGGAACATGGGAGAAAGGTACATACAATTTTGAAGATAGAAGGCTAAGATGTAGAGGAAGAAAAGCAAATTAGGTAGTTTGGAATGCCATAAATAAGGGCCTTGGGAGAGATGACAAGCCTTCTGGGTGAAGGGTAAATGATTGGAGACTCTCAAGGAGGAATTTCCTAGTTCCGTCAAGAGTTATATCCAATTAAAATAACTTTGGCAGTGACTATTATGATATTTCTGGTTCCACTGGGTAGGGGGAGGGGGGAGGAGAGGTTACAGACCATGTGAAGCATTCTTCATTAAATTAGGCATAATAACCTATTCTATGGAAATATTTCCTGAAATGATAAGAAGCATTGAGTTTGTTGCTTTGAATGTACTGGTGGTTCCTTGGAAGAAAAAACCTGGAAATCTACTCCCCAAAAGACTATTATTTAGGGTTACTGTGAGGAAGAAATTTATCAACAATATATGTAGGGCAAGACCACCAACATGGAAACAGGGAGTTTGGAAGATGTTTATGTAATGTTTACATTTTTTGAACAGAAGTTTCTAGGAGACTTAGGATCATCTATGTTTCAGAAAAACTTTAAAAATTATATGGAAATTAGTCTACCCTCAGTAAAGTTTTGATTTTGGAGCTAACTCTGTTTAGCTTGGGTAGAGGACTGTGGTGTGTGCTAATGTATCTTGGATTGCCAGTTGACTTGGCTGTCAGGTTCCCTGGGTCTATAACTAAACAGTAAAATGCATGTGGGAAAACCCTTCCTTTTTGGGAGCTTCCATTTCCATCCATTTAACGTGAAGAGATTAAAGTTCTGTTTTGCCAACTTAGTGACAAGAAGAGAGAGAGAAAAGAGGATAAGTTTAAAGCCATTTGCACCATTAAGTAATCATGAAAATAAAATTTGATTAAGATATTACCTGACCTCAGTCTTTGTCCTCAATAGATATGATATACTAATGCTTTAAAAATGTGCTAAATATTTATCTCCTATGTTTTATTTATATTTTGAATTTTAATTCAGGCTCTTTAAGACCAAACTTTTTCATTTGACTTGAATTTTTGATTCACAAGGATGTCAGTTACTAAAGTAAAGATTTTGGTATTCTACTTAATTAATATCAGGAGAACCTAAAGCTCAGAGACTGAAATAGCCCTCGTGCTGTTGTTAAGTGTCATCGAGTCATAGACGACTTGTAGGGACCCTATGAATGAATGAAAGACTTGAACACTTGAATAACTTTCAGCGTTTCTCCACATTCATAGATCTTCCAGAGGCAAGTTATTTCTGAAGTGGATGCCACTTCTGCTTCCAAGCTTGTTTTAATCAGGGAGCTCCACCACCAACTGTCCACCAACACTTACCAGTTTGAAATCACTGGCTGCTCTCGGGGAAGATGTGCCAGTGGCTTCATGAAGACACAGTATGGGACCAGCTCTGCGCTTTCTCAACGGGTCACTTAAGTTGAAAATGATTATAACTATTTTTTTTTTTCAGTGCTGGTCAGCAGTCACCGGACAGCAGCCCATTAGACTGGGATGCACACTAGGAAGTCTTGCCCTTGCTCTGTGAACTCCATTCTCCTAATACTGCCTCTTAGTTCTCAGCCATAAACAGCAGCTGTAATGCATAGCTGCCATTTATTTATTGCTGCCCTACAGGAGGGAGGAACAGTGGTGTCAGCAATCTTTGGGGACAAAAGAACCCTGCGAGTTAACGGATTCTTTTCTACCATGCTGTGCTCCAAAATGAATTTGGTTCCTGCTGCCATAAACTGGCTCAGACTTGTTTTATGACTATTCAGGGTACATCATTTATCCTCCACAATTAGGCTCTTCCATTATAAGATCCAACAGAGTGATTCCCCCTTGATTTTGAGGAAGTTGTATGGGCTGAGGTGCTAATACGCTCATTCTTCTGTCCAATTGTTACTAAGTCCTTCGATTTGATAGGTTGACAAAGTAATATGAATACAACACATCACAATGATACAACACACCAAGGAAAGGGAATAACATTAGATACACTCCTATAAAACTTGGGGGGGAAACCTCCCACCACTCAATTATGTAGTTGGGAATATTTATATTAGAAGAACTCAGATTGTGTCTGTCCTGAATTTGCTAGCTTCCCTTGTTAATATTCCACACCCTTTACAACTCTAAGCATTAAATCTGTAAACTTTTTTGCATAGAAATGGTAAAAAGTTGTTGGGAATGGAAGGGACTTTATTATGCTGCTAACCAAGGGAAAGGTAATTCATTCATACTCACATTTTGAGCTTATGTTTTCTTTGACAGTAAGGAAAAGATTTCCATTCTATAGGGGTTGGCAGGCATATATCTCCTATGTATGACACTGGACTCTTTCCTATCTGGATAATAATTTGGTATAAAAAGCGGTGAAGAAGTCAGTCACACAATCATCTTTGGATGGCATGTCTGAATTATCTTGAGAGTGACATATATCTAGGATGACTGGAAACTATCTAATGTGAGAATTCCATAGCAAATATCTGAGTCAAATAATGCAATGAAAAAGGAACACCTGAAATGAGATCTTCAAATACATTGCACAATGCACACCCATTATTAAATTTATGTTTAATATAATCCTGAGGGCATAGTTATTATCCCATGTATGAAACATTCTTGCTTAATTGCTTTGTAATGAATCTTTACCTTATTTATTTGCCCCAGGTCAGAAACTTTTTATGGGACAAAACTTTAGCTTTAAAATTTTTTAATGTCCTCCTATAATGCTTTTAATGAAGTAATTCTGGCTCAAAAGAGTCTTTAAATTTACACATGGTTCCACAAACCATAATTACAATATCACAAAAATTCAAATGCTTGTCAAGGCCTTTGCCATTTCCAGTATGTTTGTGTGTGATACTTACAAAGTCTTATAAACCTTGCATTGTGCCTTGCATTTTTATAACAAACTTTGTGTCTTGACTGTTATCATGAGAGATGGCCTCTATTCTGTGCACTGTGCAGTTATCTTTGTAGATATATCTGAAGATGCTAGCTGGGTTCTACTTACTGTCCGTGTGGACATTATAAGAAAATAAAAACAGGATAGTATACTTTGAAGATCTTCTTATAAAGATAGAGGAATTAGGTAAACAAATATGAAACAGGAAATAATTCCTATGAATTCTTAAATGTGTGATGTTTAAACTTGAAAATTATGATAGGGAGGAGTTTCCATAGTAATATGCAATTAATACCACAACAAGATCCCACTTTTCTCTCCTTCTCAGACTCCAACATCCAGGGTTTTCAGTTTAGGACCCTGAATTTCTTTCTAAGCTCAGAGCCATTGCTCTGTAGGAAATGGAGTTAAAGAATGCCTCAAATGCTGAAGCTTTTGTCTGTGATGTTCTTTCCCCAAATTTTTCAAAGAAAAATAATTGGGTAGATTATTAGATCTGAAGAAATTGCTTCTTCTTCTGAGTGGGGAACTGAATGACTTTAAGTTGTATATAAAATTAATTACAATTGAAAGAATACTGCCAAACTTGTGAATTCCCAAGGATGGAGCAAGGATGGTGGTGTTTTTCTCCTTAAGGAATGCATGTTATCCCGTAACATGTTTACAAAATACCCATGAGCTATTTTTATCTGGTATGCCTTGGAGTAAGACTTAAGCAAATTGACTCAACTGGGTCTGAATTTATCTTACCACAATATAGCTATAAATGGTGATAGAAATCACTCAACATCAATATTATACATTGGTCCTTATTAACAAAGAACATCTAACAAAAAACTCACTAATATTTATTTCAAAGCATTTTCTTTGTGGCTCCTTTAAACTGCTAAGAGATAATGAACATAAGTGCATATATTGGTTCATGCTGCAGCTCTTACTTCTTCGGGATATATATCTAGAAGCCGAATTGCAGGATCAAATGATACTTCTATTTTTAACTTTTTTAAAAATAAATTTTATTATTTTGTGTGCATGTACTGTCGAATCAGATCTGACTGGTACAGGAGGAGATTGCCCCTCCTTCTCCAGCAGAGCATCTGGTGGAGTTGAACCTTGTACCTCTGGGATTGCAGTGCAGCTTCTTGCCACTAGGCCACCAAAGCTCCCTATTTTTAACTTTTTAAAGGAATGTCAAACTATGTTCTTTTTTAAAAAATAAGTTTTCTACTAGTTTATTCACAAAATTAAAATACGTTGTTTTTAAAAACAAATTCTTTCAAGTTCCCTCACCCCATCCACATTAAATTGTATAACCTGATGATTAATCCACCCTCCCCCTGCATATCCTCATCCCTTTGCTTCCACCCTCTCCCACCCCTCTTGGATCCTTATATACATTCTACAATAATGGTTTTATGCAAAATTTATCCTTGTGGGACTGAATGGAATACTATGCAGCATGCAGACGCAATGATTTTGTAAATTATTATCTAACTTGGGAGGGACTGGAGAGCATTATGCTGAGTGAACTCAGTCTCAAATTACTTTCTCTAGTGGTTGCACTTGATAACGTTCCCACCAGCAGTGCATGGGAGTTCCACTCTCTCTACAATCTTTTTAGAATTTGTTGTTTTATGAGGAAGCTGCACTGCAATCCCTAAGGCACATGGTTTGAATTTACCAGCTGCTCCTTGAGAAAAGGATGAGCAATGTCCTCCTGTGTGATTTAATGCCTCTGGAAAACCCCCTGGAGGTTCAGCTATGGGTTGATTCCAATGCAAATGCAAACAACATTAGTCCTATTGATTGATTTCCAATCTGAGCTCTTCCTCTATACTACAACTATTGATGTTCTTCTGTAGTTCATAAAGTTTTCAGAGACCTGCTTCTTAAGAAGTGGATGGCCCACCCTGCATCTTAGTCTATCTTAATCTAGGAGCTCTACTAAAACTCATCCATTGTGGGTAACCCTGATAGCATTTGACACGCTGGTGGCACAGCTTTCAGCATCACAGGCCCCACAAGTTACCTCAGTACTGCAAACTGACAGACAAGTGCTACACTAACAAGAACAAGCAAGAATATATATAGATATATAGAATATATTGATATTTTATTCCTGTATATTTTAATAGATTCTTAATATAGATATTACTAGATCTTAATATATATTAATAGATTCTTAATATAAGAATATAAAGATACTTAAAGTGAACCTGATTCAGGCTATGGTCCTTTCAATCCCTTGCTATGCATCTGAGAGCTGGACAATGAATAAGGATAATAGAAGGACTGATGCCTTTAAATTGTGATGTTGGAGAAGAATGCTGAAGAGCCCAAAGGACTGCCAAAACAAAAAACAAATGTATCTTGGGAAAAGTGCAGCAAGAGTGCTGTTGGAGGCAAACATAATAAAACTTTGACTCACATACTTTAAGCATATTGCTAGGAGAGGCTATTTCTTGGAGGCGGGAAGGACATCATGCTTGGAAAGGTGGAGGGATGGCAAAAGAGAGGAAGACCCTCAACCACATGGTTTGACACAGCAACTGCAGCAATGGGCTTAAGTATGTCAGAAATTGTGAGGATGACACAGGATAGGACACGGTTCAGATCTGTTTTTCACAGGGTAGCTACAAGCCATACTTGACTTGACAGTACTTAGCAACAGCAACAACATCAACAATAACAACAATCCTAGTGAACTTTACTATTGTTGCTGTAGGGGTGAATTGCTTGCTTTATGGTACAGTGACTATGTGTATTCCTTCCATCTTATTTTGATGCTTCCTGTATAAGTAAAGAATTTTCCTATCGAATTCTTCAACATTGCAACTTGAAGCTTGAATTTACTCTTCAGTTCTTTCATCTTGATAAATGATTGGGATGTTCTTCCATTTTTGTCTTCTAACTCCAGTACTTTGCACATTTCATATAATATGTTTCTTTATCTTCTTGAAACCTACACATAGGTGAAAAAGATGGTTTTAAAACAGGAAAGACATGCATCAAGTTTGTGCCCTTTCTCCACATCTATTTAATCTGATGTGGAGCAAATAATTTTAGAACCTGATTTACATGAAAATTCTGGCATCGGGATTGAAGAAAAACTCATCAACAACTTGTATTTTGTAGGAAAAAAAAATGAAAAAACCCAAACAAACTCACAGAAGACACCCATGCTTCCAGAAAGTGAAGATTTTACGCACTTGCTGAATAAGATCAAGACTACAAACTTCAGTTGGGTTCCATACCAATATTGTTGTGAGGTTCCATTGAGTTGAGGATGACCTATAGTGACCATATGAACAAAAGATCTGAATCCTGTCCTATCCTGTGCCATCCTCATACTTTCGGACACATTTGAGCCCATTGTGGCAGTCATCATGTCAATCTACCAAGTCGAGGGTCTTTCTCTCTTTCTCTGACCTTCCACCCTTCCCAACACCATGTCCTTCTCCAAGGAATAGCCTCTCTTAGCAACATACCTGAAGTATGTGAGGTGAAGCCTCATCATCTTTGCCTCCAAAGAGCAATCTGGTTAAGCCCTCTGCAAGACATATCTGTTTGTTCTTTTGGCAGTCTGTGGGATGTTCAGTGCTCTTCTCCAATGCCACAGCTCAAAGGCATCATTTTTTCTTCTGTCATCTTTATTTATTGTTCAGCTCTCAGAGGCATAGCAAGTTATCAGAAATACCATGGCCTGACTCAGGTGCATCTTAGTCCTCAAAGTGACATCATTACTTCTTAATAATATTAAGAAAAAAAATACAACTGAACAGATAAGCAACACCATGACCGATGAAGAAAACATTGGAGTTGTCAAGGATTTAATTTTGCTTGGATCCATAATATATACCTATGGTAATAGCAATCAAGAAATCAAAAGACATGTTGCAGCGGGAAAACTGTTGTCAATGATCTCTTTAAATGCTACGGAGCAAGGATATCATCTTAACGACTAAGATGTGCCTCATCCAAGTCAAGATGCTTTCTATTGCTTGCTATACATCTAAAAGTTGCATGGTGAAGAAGGAAGTCCAAAGAATTTATGCCTTTGTATTGTGGTGCGGGAGAAGAGTATTGAATATCTCATGGACCACCAACAAGAACAAACAAATCTGTTTTAGAGGGAATACAGTCTGAGTGCTCTTTAGAGAAAAGGACAATGAAATTTTATCTCACATACTTGGGACATGTTATCAAGAGGGATTATTCTTGTGCACTGATGAGTCATAGCTAACCCTCCAGCATGTTTTCAGAGACAGGATACTGCACAAGAGATTGTCCATACATCTACTGTGGATTAACTGGTGTCTATGAACCATGTGCCTATAGGATTGCAGTCCAGCTTCTAGTCCACTAGGCCACCAGAGCTTCCTCAAGAGATACTTGTTGGTATTATCATGTGCTGTCGAGTCGTTTGTGACATAGTGACAACAGCTCCGAACCCTGCTCTATCTTGTGCCAACTTTATTGTCTCTGACATACCTACCCCATTACCCTAGTCACTGAAACAATCCATCTCATCAATGATCTTCGTCTCTTGTGGTCTCTTTGAAAAAAGATCCCATGTTGAGAAGAATGGAGGGCCAGAAAAAGAGAGGAAAATCCTCAACAAGACAGATCGACACAGTGAATATAACAATGGGCTCAAGCATATCAGAGATTGTGAGGATAGCACAGGACAGCGCAAAGTTCAGATTTGTTTTTAATAAGGTCACTATGAATCATCGCTCACTTGCTCCCACATAACAATGATAAATGTCAGTAGATCTGAGGTTGAGAGATCCTAATTTAAAGTAATCACACCATTATTCATTATGAAGACACTACACAGAAGGTGACATTTCTCACTGGGTCAGCTGTGAGCAAAGTTTTCCATTTCCCAGATTTGGAATATATATGTTATCCTGTTTATTCTATATGTGTTTTGACTTCCTGAGGTATAAAAGAAAATGTTAGAAAACACCAAATACACCTTAAAATCTAGGCAAGTATAAAGTTCAAAGAGATGAATAATTCTAAATTATATCACATAATGCTAAGCAAAAGTAGTTGATAATTAAATGAAGAAAATTATTTGGGATGGAGCAAAATTATAGCACTGTAACTGGTTACAGAGTCCTTGTTTAAGAATTAAATTTCAATCACTTAATGATTTTTTTCATTGCTATTTGGAAAGGCTCTTGGAGTGGAAAAGTTCACATAAGGTTGGCTAATGGTAGACACTGGTCCATCTGCTTTTATCTTAACAGTGGGATAGCTGACCTGCTTGTTTCTCTGGCCTTAATTACTTATAGTGTTTTAATCTCTTTGTTCTCAGCAAAATTGTAATACATAACCATGTAAGACCCTAATCCTGACCTCATAGGAACACATAATCAACTGAGCTTTGATTAAGGGCCAATTTAAGCATTTGGGAGCAATGACATTAAAAGCAGCATATTGTTAACAACAGATTTTGTCATCTTAATTTTGTTTTCGATTTTAAATTTGCTAAAAGCTACTTACCTTAAAGTCTATAAATTAATCTTGCAAGTAATTCATGCTCATTATTTTAAAATAAATAAAAACCTAGAAAACTTAGAAAAATGTTAGAGAAGTGGTAGAAAATCACTTTCAATTCAATGCTATGACTTTTCTTCTCATCCTTTCTGCATTAATTTTACCTCTTTCATTTCTTATTACATGCAAGTTTATTTATAGACTTCTTTTGAATCTATTAGACGTTCTACAAACCAGAGTATAAAATACAAGTCTCTGACTTCTATTTGTCACACCTGGTCACAATTCAAGTGTGTAGTTGTTTCTATATATTCATCTGCTGTCCTCATTCAAGATTTTGGTGAGAGCTGAGAACAAAGAATTACGAAAAAAACAACAGTATTTAAGAGTACCAGATATTGGCTTTCTGTGATTTCCGTCACTCATTTAGTAGATCTTTTGAACAGCTCAGCTGTGAACTATTGAACGAGAAGACCACAGCCTGATATCACTAGTCTTCTGTGTTGTTGTTGTTGTGAGCCTTCAAGTCAGAACCCACCCATAGCTGACTCTCCAGCAGGTTTTCAGAGGCAGTTAGTCACATGGGGGGAGATTGCCCATCCTTTTCCTGTGAAGCAGCTGGAGGATTTAAACGGAGTCTTTCAGATTTATCTCTCCACTTGTCTACTCCTCTTCTAGTTAGTCCACGTTACACAGATAATTTAAAGTGACACAGAATCATAAGCTGCTTATAAATCTAGGCTTGATGCCATGTGGTACTTGAATTAAGTCCCAGTTTTTCCACACTTACCAGATGAATGACTTGAGAGATGGTGCTCCATCTTTACGATAGTTATAGAAAGGCTTCAGGTCTTTTGTTCATAGGGTCTCTATGAGTCGGGCTCGACTTGCCAGCAATCACCACCAACAACAATAGTCTTTAAAAAAATGAGGGTAATAGTTAGATGGTCAAAGTCCTGGAACACGCTGTGAAGGTTTAATGAGATGATGCTGGAGAGGCTCTGGAGCAGCCTTCCTAAATTCAGGTACTGGCCTCACTATTTATTTATTGGCATTGTAATCTATGAGTAGTCTACGACTTGATTGCAGTTAACAACAACAACATAGAGCTCTCTGTTAGCCTAGTGGACAGAAATTGATGCTACCAAGCCAAAGGTGGGTGATTTTAATCTGCGGCCCTCAGGCCTGGTTTTAATTGGTTTTGGCCAAACATCCTTCTAAGTGGTATAGCACTGGTCTGTCAATTTGCTATACAGGGGTAATCCATGGTTGCTGTGATGCTAAACACTGTGACACTGATGTGTCAAATGCAATAATGGTTACCCATGGTGGATGGTGTTTGGTGGAATTTTCCAATTAAAACAAGCTTGCAAGCAGGAGTGGTAGCCACTTCAGAAATGGCTTGCCTCCAGAAACCCTATGAACTTGGAGAAACAAAGTTATACAAGTGTTCAGATCTTTTGTTCATAGGGTCATTATGAGTCCTCTATGACTTGACAGAACTTAACAACAACAACAACAATCTTGGGCAAGTTACTTAAACTCACTGTGTTTCTATCTCTTGGATGGGGTCCAATTTAATAAAGTTGTAGTAATGACATTATTGCATCTAAAGTCCTGTGATAGTACTTAGCATAAGTAAGATGCTCAATAGGTGTTAGCTGTAGTTCTTATTGTTTTTGTTGGCATTTAAAGAGCCTGAATCACAGTAAACGCTCTGTAAGTTGTTCTTTTTCTCTGTCCCCTCCTCTCCATTAACTTATTGCAAAGCAAACATCAGTAACCTTTGAAATTAACTAGCAGTGAAGAGTAACTGCCATCTGTGACACTTCACAAAAGCCAGTGGATTTTCTCTTCTTACTACCTACTTTCCGTCAAGTAGAAAAAGAGGGGTTCTCCCACAGCCTACCTAACACCACCAAAGATTCATTATCAGAAGAACTCTTTCCGAAACAAGTGTTTCCATTTATTCTCCTATTGACCAGGGAAAGGGCCCACCCTGGCAGCCTCGTGGATGTCTGGCATGCCTTTCAAAACAGACATGGGGCAATTATTTGACTTTACTTTTCATAAAGGTGTGGCATACCATCCATCACAGCAAAGTGAGAAAGAAGCCCATCAGTACCTATGGAAGCTGTTTACCTCAATGTTTCTACTTTAATATAGGACAAGATTCACCCTTCACATTCTAGATATGTTTTGTTTTCTTTCTTTTAAAAAAAGAGTTCAGAATCTTCAGCAATTTGAAATTGGAATTTTTTTGTAATATAAGTATTTTCTACTTGAGTTACCATCACAAGATGAAATTTGCTCTAAAACTAAAATTATAACTAAAATATTTCTCTTACCTGTCATCTTAGCACAGTACACAACACATTAGTCTCATTACCTGAAGGTCTTGAGTTCAAACTTCCAAGGGGGGACTTTTGAAAGTGACCAAGGGTGTGCACAGACCTCTCTGACATCTGGTCATTGAGCCTGTTGTGTGTTGTCCAAGAGATGAAGTCTAAATTTTCTCCCTTGTCACTGCCTTTCAAGTCAAAACATGACAGATACAGAACCTTATGGATTGAGAAGGATCTGACAACAGAGGATGGTTAATAACACTTTGCATTTGTGAACGAAGGTTCTGGATTGTTGTCCAATCCCGCATAGGTTTGTCAAGACAGCAGCACGTAAGAAAGAGAATACAAGGATGTTGTAGACTGTAACTGTTAATTCCACTGGCTTATCTTTCTTCTGCCACACATCAGGAACGACACACAAAGGGCCAGTTACAGAAAGTCAAAGCTGGTCTCAATGCTGGCAGCCCATTTATTAGGCGGTGGGTTGGGTTTTTTTTTCTTTTCCCCCCTCTGAAATAACATCAAAAAGGATTTCCTCACATTTAATTTCAGAAATAGAATTTCTGATGAATTGGACAAGTACTGACCTGAAGTTTTGACTTCTGTAAAAGAGTAGCTTTCATCCAATTTTTTACAGCTACTTTCAAAACTGACATATACTATATGATTTATGAGAAAAGAGTTAGCTAAACAAATGAATAATACTATAAAAAGACCTGTAGAAAAAAAATATCTACATCTCTACCAGGAAGCGTAATAAAGAAAACCAAGACCAAAACTTACTTGAAACCTGAATATGTGTTAAGCATATTTTCCTCGTCAAGGAGGTTCCCTTCACTCTGGATATCCCCTTATGTGTAGGGTCTTATAACATGAAGGGAAGAGCTATTGAAATAGATATTTAGACTAAAGGCTAGCCATTAAAACTGCACTTTGCGATAATAAATGGCAGGAAAAATAAGAATAAGCTATTAGAAGGCCTTGTTTTCCATCTGTTTTAGCTTAGTGCTTGAGGACTTTCAAGTACTCTTTTGTCTCCTTTTGTTTGCACAGTTGCTAAAAGTGCTCTAGGCCACTGCTGTCTCGGGACAACAGCGTGAGCAGGGCAGGAAGGGCTCTGCCATTTTGTTGCCATTAGATATCCTCAAGCTTACTGTGATACATGCTGATCCTGCGAACAACATTTTCCCTCTCCTTTATCACTGTCACCATCCCGCCATGCTCCACATGCCCAAGGTTGCAGTTAGTGTGTCAAACCACGTCTTTGTGGGACATTTGCTCTGAGAGGCAGTAGAACAGAACAGAGAGCTCTGGTGGTCTAGTGGTAAAGAGCTGGCCTGCCACCCCAAAGAGAGACAGTTTGAATCCACCAGCTGCTGCTGATACACAGCAATAACTGAGAAGAATGGTTATGTTTGTGAGCTCTGGAATTTAACCTTACAGAATCAAATTGGGTTTTACTAATACTGGGCAAATAACTTTGAGACTTAAATTCTTCACCTCTATAAGGGGAACAATTTAGCACCTTCTCCCTGAAGGAGTGGTGGAGCTTAAATAACTTATAAAAATTGTACTTCTCAACCTTAGTGTCCATACAGATCATTTGGATTATATTAAAAAGAAGATTTTTATTAAGTAAGTCTGGGTAAGGCCTAAAAATCTCACTCTGTATTTCTACCAAATTTCAAGTGACCATTACTGCTGGTTCATAGATCACATTTTTGTAGCAAGTATCTAAAAGTAGACAAAAGAGTGCTAGTTTTCCACATAAATTCTTTTAGTTAATCCATAAGACGGCCTCATATCCCCCCAAAAATTAAAAACAAAACCACCACCACCAACAAAACACACACACAAAACACCTGTTTGGAACAATAATTTTTTCATAATACTATATAACATGGGAAAATCTAGAAAACATTATGCTGAGTGAATAAACTCAGCCTCACAAAGGCAAGAGAAACAGGATGCGTCCCTGATGCACTCCTTTTCTGATTTTGAACCATAGTGTTTCCTTGCTGTGTTTTGATGTGATGACTGCTTCCTGGTCCAAGTATAGATTTTTAATGACCACAATTAAGTGTTCTTGGATTCCAATTATTCTAAAAAGTCAGCCACATTTTATTGTGATCCACATAATCATATACCCTTGTGTGGTCCATGAAACACAAAGAGACATTCCTGTGGTATTCTCTGCTTTCAGCTAAGGTCCATCTAACATTAGCTATAATGTCCCTAGTGCCATGGCCTCTTCTAAACTCAGCTTGCACATCTGGTAGTTTTCTATCAATGTTCCAGTTGTTTTTGGATAATCTTCAGCAAGGTCTTACTTGCATGTGACATTAGTAATATTGTTCAATAATTTCCACTCTCTGTTGGATCATCTTTTCTTTTTACTTTATGAGGAGAAATGTTGCATCAGGTTTAGAGGAAGAATCATCAACAACCTACGTTATGCAGATGACACAACCTTGCTTACTGAAACTGAAGAGGACATGAGCAATTTGCTGCAGAAGATCAAGGTCTGCAGTTTTCAATAAGAACTAAGCTCAGCATCAAGAAAATGA
Source organism: Elephantulus edwardii (assembly GCF_000299155.1). Lineage (NCBI taxonomy): Eukaryota > Metazoa > Chordata > Mammalia > Macroscelidea > Macroscelididae > Elephantulus > Elephantulus edwardii. The sequence continues at coordinate 1,835,418 of NW_006399891.1, read as the reverse complement.
AGATTTTTAACCAATGGGCCAATTGGCACCAACATGATAGATGGAAAAGAGATTGAGATAACAATTTCAGCTTGCTTGTTTTCACTGTCAACACTCTTGGCACTAGCAGTCAGGAAATCAAAAGACGAATTGTGTTAGGAAAATCTGCTAGGATCTCTTCAGAATGCTAAAGAGCAACAATGTCAGTCTAGAGACTAAGGTGTCCTTGATCCAAGCCATGGTCTTCATAATTATTTACTCTGCATCAGAGAGTTGGGCAATGCCTAAGGATGACAGAAGAATCAATGACTTTCTTCAACAAATAGGTCTATTCTGGAGAGGGTGAAGACAAGCTGCTCCTTGGAGGCAAGGATTTGGAAGCTCCATCTTACATACTTTGGGCATATTTGGGGCAGGTCCTGAGAAGGACAACATGCTCGAAAGGGTGGATGGACAGTGTAGAAAGGAAGATCTTGGATGAGATGGATTTGCAAAGTAACTGGAATAAGGAGTTACGTGTGTTGGAGACAATGACATTGCCTTAGGATAGGTAAAGGTTCAAAGCTAATGGACATAGGGTTGCTATGAGTTGCAGGTGAACTGATGGCAAATAACACCAACATAGAGACAAATACTGCAGAAGACCATTATTTTTGTTAATTAAATTTTATTAATTTTAATGAGCATTTAAAGAGATTTTTGGTTTCCATTCATTCATTGTTGCACTATTTTCTCTACCCTCCTCCCGAGTTCGTCCATTTTTTTCCCCTCCCTTGAAAGTCTGTTTTAATTATCGAATTGCCACAGTGCTTGTCAAAGCCAGTTCTGATTAATCTCCTTTGTCAATGTGTCCTTTGCCATTCCCTATCACTCCTCCCTGAGACTTCACCTGATTCATAAGGAAAAGGGGATGGCATATTCTCTTAGCTTCTTCCTGCTGAAAAGGGATGCTGTAGGTTTCAGGGTGAAGATCTCCTCTCACTACTCTAAAGGGCCCCTTTGGCAATAGGAAACACATAGACTATTATGGAGATTGATT
>NW_006399891.1:1808234-1822426 GCF_000299155.1 Elephantulus edwardii | reverse complement strand
CCCTGCTCCAGCAGGGTCCTGGATCTGACAGGATCCAAAAAGTCAAGGTCAAATTCCCACCAACCCACTAGCCTCTGGCTGATCTGCAGAGTTCACAGAAGCCAGGTGGTTGGCTCGTTTTGGGCAGTTGGTGTAGCCCAAGAGAGCTCAGCCAAATTCCCCACCAGTGGGCACACCCTTAGGTGCTCTCCCAGGTAATCAGCAATGTCCCAGTAAACTCAGCCAAGATCCTACTGGCCTTTCTCCTGCCAGGTTAGTTCCAGAACGGCTCAACTGATAGCTCCGGGTGATGCCCTGAGGTCATAGAGCTGTGGTGGGGGCTGAGGTGCGTGGTTGTGGAGCTGCAAGGGGGGGCAGGGGAAGGGGAGGAAAGCAAGGGACTAGGGGGGCAAAGGAGCACAGGGCTTGGACACTACCATCAAGAGGTAGGGGTGGGGCTTGGGCGCTGCTGGGGGTTTATGCAGCAGCACCCTGTGTGTTGGGGGTGTCACGCAAGTGCGGGCTGCAGGGGGGTCATACAGTGGCGGGTAGTTGTTGCTCCTATGGGGTCACATGGTGTTCGCTCTTCTGGAGTTCCACGGTGGCTGGCAGACTGTTGCTCTTCCCGGGTCTCTTCGCGGCTCACTATTAATATTTTGTCTCCCACGCTGCATATTATCGCTCCCTCCCTACCCCAATATCTTACTTATCCTAGATAGTTTTGTAACAAGTAACCTTTTACAAAAAGTGACCCCCACAGCTTTTTTAAAAAATATATAACCAGGAGCAATCCACATAACACTGCTACTTTTAATTTTTAAAATTTTCTATTGATTTATTTACAAAGTTTGAATACACTGTTTTTCACAAAAGATCCTTCTCATTTCCTTCACCCTCCCAGCCCAATGAATTGTGCAGCACTATAATTAACACCCCACCCCTCCCCCTGCCCAACCTCACCCCTCTGCTTCCACCCTCCTCCCATCCACCCCACCCTGGCCTGGATCCTCATACTCATTCTACACTAATGGTTTTATACCATATTTGTGGGACTGAGTTCACTTCAGTCTCTCCCAAGTTAGGTAGTAATTTACAAATTCATTGTTCCTACGTGCTGTGTAGTATTTCATTGTATGAATATACCACAACTTCTCAATCCATTTGTTTGTTGTTGGACGTCTGGGCTGTTTCCATGTTTTTGCAATGATGAATAATGCTGCTATGAACATTGGTGTACAAATCTCCATTTCAGCCTCAGTTCTCATATGACAGTGCTTCTTAAACAATCCCTGCTGTGCTGTTGTGGTGATATGTGTAAGAGTCTTTAAATCAATTTCACTCAGCAACTTCAGGCATAAATGAATGATCTGCCCATCAACAAATGAATGCATAGAGAAGGTGTCATATATTTACACAATGAAATACTATGCAGCACAGAAAAATAAGGAACTAATAAAATATTATACAAAATGGGTGTCCCTGGAAGACATTAAGCTGAGTGAAATATCTTAGTCACAGAAGGATAATATTGTATAATGCCACTGTTATAAAACAGGACTGACATGGGGGTTGGAGGGAAACTAAGAGGGGAATAAATCATGTACACTGCATTGAAACAAATGAGGGAAAGAGCTACTTAAAAGAAATATATGATTAGGTATTATTTGCATCACAACAGTCCAGAATAAGAGCTGCATTGTAAAGTGGACTGAGCAGGGAGGATTGTACAAAAATGAAAGAATTTTTTTTTCAAAGAGAAAAGTGCACTAGGGGTGGGGAGGAGTGGGCAGGGAGGAAAATATGCAACTTGGAATGGAATGGAAATCCAAGTTCTCTGTAAACTTTCATTAAAATTTTAATTAGTTTGTCCTTTGGTGCCATGGAGGGCTTTGACTCTTAATGACCGTATGTGCAACAATACAAAGCCTGTCTGATATTACACCAAACCAGCAATCTGCTATGTTAGCCACTGCTGACTTAACCAAGGATTGTTGTTGTTATGTGCCACTGAATCAACCAACTATGACTCCTGGCCACCCTGTGAACAATGGCTCTGAACTTTCCCATATCCTGAGCCAACTTCGCAATTTCTGACACACTGACTCCATTGCTACCACCACTGTGCCATTCCGACTCATACAGTGCCTTTTCTGCACTGACCCTCTACCCTTCCAAACATGGGTCCTTCTCCAAGGACCTGTCCCTCCTGACAACATGTCTAAAATATGTGAGATGGAGATAATGTGTGATAAGGGTAATTTAATCCACTAGTATACAGATGTTCTGGTGGCTTAGTGGTAGAAAGATGCACTGACAATCTAAAGGCCAGTGGTTTAAATCTACCAGCTGCCCTGTGGGAGAAAAAGGAACAATTTTCAGCCCCTGCTGACCTACTGTAGGGTCAGCTACGGGCTGGTCCTAACTCAAGCAGCAAACAATAATAATAAGACATTTTTGTCCAATTTCTACCTATAAGGTTACTTTATACAAAATGATATAAATTTGTCCAACAGATGTCTTCTTTTGGAAGTTAAAAATGATAACAGGGAAAGAGAAGATGAGCAACATAAACTTGAATTTGGCCTCGCATTCTTCCTGAGCTCCTGGAAGCATTAAGCTTAAAGTTTTGGAAGAAATGGGACATTAGGGTGGCTGTGAGACTGATGAGCATTTCTCGTTAGAGTTTTGTTTTGTTTTTAATTTGTTTAATGTATCTGGACTCCTTAGTATTGCTGAGCACTTTCATCATCCTAAACCTCTTACCACTTTAAATCACCTAAAAGAAATGGTAATAGGACATGAGCAAGTCTTTTACATGCCTTCTGTATTAGGTATTACCTGGCAGTTAGTTTCAGAATGTTTTAGGCATTGAATCTGTCACAAACATTCTTCCTCAGCATGTACCTACCGTGTTCTTTTGTAACTAGCTGCCTTGTACTCCAAGGAAGTCCCCTGACTTGTTTTTATAGTGACCAGCAGTTTCTTACTGACCAACCATTAATTCCCAAACAGGGTTAAAAGGTCTTTGTTTTGCAGAAAGTCTGAGCACAAGTATTAGCAAAGCTCTGACAAGAGGCAGCCGAACCTTTTTTATGCCTGAGATGAATAAAAGGGTATAATGTCCAACAAAATCAGCTTCTGTACAAACTCAGAGAGACAGACTGGGGCTGCAAGGAATACCAGAAAATGTGTTCCAAAAGACTGTAGACCAAGAAATCCATATTTCCAAATCAATACTTTCCGAAGCTCATGGAGTAAAAGAATGTGTTCAGGGTAACCATCATTTTCAGAATTTACTACTTATAATTAAATTCCATAAGCAGACTCTGATGGTTAGTGAGGTCCCACACTTTTATTCTAATTTTCTCAGCGACAGTAATATTTTCCTCTCCTTTTTTTTGTCAGGAGGTATCCATGGGGAGAAATTCTTCCCCTTGAATGTTTTTCTGGGTTGGAAAGATGAATGTCTCAGTGGTAAACATTGTGAACATTCTTCATCGAAGGGCCGAGCTCTAAAATATTAAATTACAATTTTGGGGGGGCATTATAGTAATAAAATATGCAGGAAAAGACCATTAATGTTATCATCAAAAGACTGGTAGACAATTTGAAGTTTTATTTCCTCATCTGTGCTAGAAATGGATTTGCCTTTTTCAAAACTCACTCATTGCTGTGGAGTTGAAACTGACCCATAGCTGACTCTCCAAGGAGTCACAGAGACTGTAAATGTTGTAGGAAGCATTTGGCCACCTCTCTCCTGCAGAGCAGCTGGTGGATTCAAACCTGTCAGAGAGCCATCATAGGGTTAGCTGTGTGGCTCTCTGCACACTGCGCCACCAGAGTTCCCCCTTGCTTCTCAGCAGGTTGTTAAGATAAAGGCTCAGGGAAGTGGCATGTCTTGTAAGTTTATGTATGTAATTTTTCAAGCCATGAATGAGTATTGGAATGATTTATCAGACTTACTGTAGTCCCTTTTCCTACACATGGAGAATAATTGGACTCTTTGTTCAGCTTACTATTTTCTCTGAGAAAATAAGGCAGGGAGTGGTAGAGGAGTAACTTCAGAAGGAATTCACAAAGGCAAGCTAGGAGAAATTTAATTTTAGCTGTGAAAACACAGAGTTTAGCTCCCCCTTCATGTATTAAGCAGGAAGGGTGACTCCCCTCAGAGTCACAAATGTGTTCTCTGCTGAAGCAGCCTTGCTGAGGATGTGAGTTCGCTGCGAGGTGTTGTATTTAGCAAGTAATAGAGAAAAGGCACATGTGATTGGTCTCTGGCTGCAAAGATCTCTATGGTCTATGTGTTATTTTGATACCACACATCCTCAGCTATGTTGTCTCCTGTCTGTGATTTGGACTTTTGTTTCCTAGAAAATATTCCACCTACATGTGAAAGATTCAAACTCACAAGAAATCCAGAAGCAACACTAGCTGCATGTGTAGCAAATATGTTTTATTTAAAATGGTGAAAGCATCTCAATTGGTATCAGTAAGAAAAGGCAAGGGGAGGGTGTTTATCCATTCAATGTTGGCCCACTGGGGGTAGTCAGAGCAGTTTCAAGGGCCTGGGGACATTATCCATAATTTCAGCACTCTTTGTTTTTTATCCTGGTGCTGGTCATAAACATCATGTTTTGTGGTAAGTATTAATCAGATTATTTACGATTTCCTGGATCATAGGGACATTTTGGGGTAGGGTCAGAAGGTCAGCAAAATAGAATCACTTTGGCTTCAACCATATAACACTGTCTTTGGAATTTTCTTGCTCCTTCACTCTTTAGGATTAGATTGCATCTCTTCAAAATGTAAATCCTAACCCTGTATGTTCCTACTTGGTGATCTCCTTTGAGAATAGTTTTCTTTCTTAAGTTAAAGCAGCATATCAGTACAGGGTGTGTCTTAACCCAATCCTAGCTGATAAGCAAAAAAGAGTGATGAAGCACAGAGGAGAGAAGGATAACATACTAAATGAAGCTTCACAAGAAATGAAAACAAACAGAAAATATAGAGAGATAGGATCTTTCCCAGAGCCAGCAGAGAGAAAACATTTCCTTAGAACTCATCCCTGAATTTTGACTTCTACCTCCTAAATTTTGCTAAGTATCTGATCCAGGCGATGGTCTTTGCAATGACTTGCTATGCGCCAGAGAGCTAGACAATGACCAAGGATGACAGAAGAAAAATTGATGTCTTTGAGTTGTGGTGCTGGAAAAGAATCTTGAACATAGCATAGACTGCTAAGAAAACAAATAGGTCTGTCTTGGAGAGAGTAAAACCAAGTTTCTCCTTTGAGGCTAGGATTTTGAAGCTCACATATTTTGGACACATGGCCAGAAGAGACTGGTCCTTGGAGAAGGACATCATGCTCAGCAAGGTAGAGGAACAGTGCAGGAGAGGAAGACCCCGCATGAGATGGATTGATACAGTCACTGGGGTAATGGGAGTAGGTGTCTTGGAGTAAGTGAGACTAGCTCAGGATAGGGCAGGATTCATTCAGGGCTGCTGTACATAGGGTCATTATGAGTTACAAGTGACTCAACAGCGAATAACAACAACAACAACAACAACACCTGCCCACCTACTTGTGGGATTTCTGTTATGTTGTTATGTGTGCCATCAAGTCAAAACTAACTCATAGCCGATCCTCCAGTAGATTTTCAGAGGCAGTAAGTCCCATGAGAAGGAGATTGCCGATTTTTCTCCCACAAAGCAGCTAGTGAATTCGAACTGCATGCCTTTGGGATTGCAGTATAACTTCTTACCACTAGGCCACCAGAGCTCCCTACAGCACCACAAATAAAGCAAATGAATAAAGATGACCAAAGAAGAATCAATGTTTTAAATTGTAATTTTGGAAAAGATTATTTACTATCCCATGAACTTTCAAAAGAACAAACAAGTCCTTCTTGAAGGAAGTGCAACCAGGTTGCTTTCTAGAGGCAAGGATGGGAAAACTCCATCTTATATATTTGGGCATGTTGTCTTTAGGGTTCAGTCCTTAAGGAAGACATCATTCTGGGAAAGGTGGATAGTCAGAGAAAGAGAGGAAGACCCCAAAGGAAGGGATTGACACAGTGACCGTAGCAATGGGCCTACGCATTCAGAGGTCATGAGGTGCAAGATAGGTCAGGATTCTGATCTGTTGTTCATAGACTCGCTCTGAATCATAACAACAACATAATAAACCAAGCACTCACCTTGTTCACATTCTTGATTCTATCTTTAGACCATCATGCCTTTCTTCTACTGCTACTTTTATTGTCTCTTTTATCCTCAATCTTCTTTTTTTACCCCTTTATTTTTCAATTTTGTCATTGTTGTTAGGTACTGTGGAATAGACTACAACTCGTAGTCAAATGGAAGAAGAATGTAGCAGTTGCCCACCCCAAAAGTAATCACTTCCTGAGAAACTTGATAAGATGTAAGCTGGTCATTTCAAAGACCAGACCAGACAGTGGATCCTGATAAGGCTCTGGGCCAGTCACAAAACCCAAATTCACACCCTAAATTCTGAGAAATACCATCTTCCCTAGTCCTTCTCAGCACTTTTATAAGAAGGAACTCCCCCTAATTGCCTGTGTGCCGTTTTGACCCTCTCCTCATGTTGTCAGGTCACTTGGCATCTCAGACCACACAATACAGGCCTGTTCCTTTCTTGGGACCAGTTTCTTTCTTTCTCTCTCTTGCTCTCTACTCGTTTTCTATCTAAGTGACCCTATGAATAGCCAATCTAAACCCTGACTTATCCTGTGCCATCCTCATCTCTGACACCCTAGAGCCCATTGCTGAAGTCACCATGTCAATCCATTTCTTTGGAGGTCTTCCTCTCTTTCACTGACTCTCAATATTTCCAAGCATGATGTCCCTTTCCAAGGAGTAGCCTCACTTAGCTACATGTCTAAAGTATAAACAACAAACCTTCATCAGATGTCTCAGACTGGAAGACTGATTTATAAAAAACACTATCAGTGTACAGATCTCCATTTGTGCCTCAGTTCTCATTTTCTCAGGGTATATTTCAAGTAGTGGAATAGCTGGGCCATATGGAATTTCTATGTTCAGCTTTTTTTTTTTTAAATGGAATTTAATGGAAGTTTACAGAGACTTAGGGTTTCCAGTCATTCATTGTTGCACTTTTCTCTCTGCCTAGCCCCTCCCCGCCAATTCACTTTTTTTGCTTGATGAGTAAAACTCTTTCATTGCTTTGCAATCCCTCCCTCCAAGTCCACTGCATTGTGCAGCCTTCATTCTGGATTCCTGACATGACAATAATACCTAATCGTATATCTCTTTTAAACAGTTTTCTTAAAAAAAACAAGTTTTCTTCCTCATCTGTTGCAATGTAGTATACATCATTTCTCCCCTTCTTCTCTGTCTTCCCTCAACCGCAATGTCAGTCCTGTTTTGCAACAGTGGCCCAATGCAATATTTGTCCTTTTGTGACTGAGATAGTTCACTCAGCATAATGTCCTCCAGGATCATCCACTTAACATAGTATTTCACAAGTTCCTTGTTTTTCAGCATTGCATAGTATTCCATTGTGTGAATATACCAGAGCTTCTCTATCTATTCGTTTGTTGATAGGCACTTGGGTTGTTTCCAGCTCTTTGCTATCCCGAACAAAGCGGCAATAAACATGGGTGTGCATTTATCATATCTGCTTGGGTAGTGGTTATGGTTTCTTTAGGGTAAATTCCCAGAAGTGGAATTGCTGGCTCAAATGGTGTTTCTATTTGTTAACTTTTGAGAAAGTACCATACAGCCTTCCAAAGTGGTTGCACCATTTTACACTCCTACCAACAGTGAATAAGGGTTCCAGATTCTCTGCAACCTCGCCAGCATTTGTTGTTTGCTGTTCTGTTAAATTTTGCTATTTTACTGGGGTAAGATGATATCTCATAGTTGTTTTGATTTGCATCTCTCTTAGAGCTAGGGATTTTGAATATTTCTTCATGTATTTGTTGGCCAACTGAATGTTTTCTTTGGTGAAGTGTCTGTTCAAATCCTGTGCCCATTTTTTCAATTGGGCTATTTACCTTTATCTTATTGTGGTGCTTGAGTATTTTATAAATTCTAGATATTAGTCCCTTGTCTGACATGTCATAATCAAATCTTTTTTCCCAGTCTGTGGCTTCCTTTTTTTACCCTGTTGGAGAAGTTTTTAGATGTACATAAGGATTTGATTCTTAGAAGGTCCCATTCATCTATTTTATCCTCTCCTGGTTGTAGATTTTCCAGGATGCTTGGAAGACAGTTTATGTTGTGAATTAGATTTCTAGGATTCTTCCAGGCTTTTTAAAAAAGAAATTTATAGTCCTTGGTTTTAGTCCTAGGTCTATAATCCACTTTGACTTGGTTTTCGTGTATGGAGTGAGGTGTGGATCTTACTTGAGTTTTCTGTAGATAATTTTCCAATTTTGCCAACACCATTTTTTAAAAGGCTGTCATTTTCTCACCTTACTGATTCCATTTCCTCATCAAAAATCAGTTGACCTGTGTTCAGCTTTCTGAGGAAGTACCAATTTGCTTTCCAGAATGGTTGCACCATTTTACAGTCCTACCAGCAATGTATAAGCGTTCTTTTCTCACCACATCCTCTCCAGCATTTATTACTTGCTGCCCTGTTAAACTTTGCCACTGCTATTGGAGTTAGATAGTACCTCATTGTGGTTTTGATTTGCATCTCTCTTATTGCCAGTGGTTTGGAGCATTTCTTTATGTGTCTGTTTGCCATGCGAATATCTTTCTCTTTGAAAATTCTTTCAATGTCTTCACCATGACAAGAATGTGCAAACAGTCCAAATGTCCAAACACAAATGGATTGAGAAATTATGGTACATTCATTCTATGGAATACTACCACAGGAGCAATGATTTTGTAAATTTTATGTAACTTGGGAGAGACTGGAGAGCACTATGCTGAGTGAACAAGGACAAATATTGTAAAAGACCTTTTTTGTAGAATGAGTATGAGAAACCAAGGGGGAGGTGTGTTGGGGGGGATGAAAGCAGAGAGATGAGGATGTGTAGGGAGACGGGGGGTGATTAATCATGGAGTTACACAATTTGGTAGGTGGGGGATGAGGAAAATTGGAAAAATCTGTTCTGGTAAACAATGTATTAAAATTTTTTAAATAAACTAGTATAAAAAATTAAAAGATAAAAATGGATCAAAAGATAGAAATGGATTAAAAAAAGAAACACGATCAGGTGATGTACAAAGGCCTTTATTAAAAATAATCATGATTTAGGATGATAATTATGATAATTCAGGAAATTGGCAAGAATTCAAATATTAAGACCATCATCAGTAAATTTGCGGTTCACATCAGAAAGATTGCACTAGCCATGCTCAAAGCCCTAGATATTCTGTTGTTGTTGTGCAGTGTTAAGGCAGAACTGACTCATAGCTGACCCTCCAGTGGGTTTTCAGAGTTTAATTGCACGGGAGGAGATTGTCTATCTTCTCCAGCTGGTGGATTCTAACTATGCCTTTGGGATAGTAGCACAGCTTCTTGCCACTAGGCCCCCAGAGCTCTCTATATGTTCTGAGTTCTTTTATCATTACATATCTGTTTCTTCATGGTAGAGGAGCACTTCCTCACTTTTCATTCTCTATTACATCTCTTACCTAGCTCTGAAGCAGCCTCTCACACTCTCACCAGTCTTTGGGTTCTGGAAGACTTTAACTACTACATCAAGTGCATAGTGCCTTTCATTGGTACTACCATGGCCTTGTATTGACCTATTCTTTTGACTGACACCATGGCCTTATATCAGCCTATTCTTTCAACTTTGTGGCAGGCTATTATCAACAAGAGGGCACCGAAAGTGTATTTAAAATGAGTCTACCATGCTGGTTGGGTGAATGGTACAAAACAGTCTTCTGTTACAGAGATAGCGAAATGTGTATTGGAACTCGAAATTGTGTCTGGGCCCCTTCTTGGTGTCTAAGGGAGTCTTAGAGAGTTGCAAGATCAGCAGATGGGAAATAAAAGAGGAGGCAGATGCTGACTCACTGCCGGGAGCTGGGGCTGTGTACAAACAAAAGCAACACCAGACAATGGGGAGAAACCATCCAACTGCCCATAGAAATCAGTGAGACAAAAGAGGGCTGGATAGACCCCCTCCCTTTCCTTTTGTGCTGCTCTAGATCCAGTCTGTTGGTATTCACTGGGGCTCTATATTTTGAGACCTTATGTTTAACCTCCCACTCCTTCAGGATAATAAGGGGAGAAATACTGGGACAGGTTCTGGCTTGTCATGCTCTGAGAGAGCCATTTATAGAAGTTGGGTGCAAACTGAGCAGTTGGAAAGGGCGTGGAGAGGGGCAGGTGACTTGGGGTTTTTCTTGTCTTATAAGCCCTTCTATATTATTTGAGTTTCTAAAATTATCTGCATGCTTTACTTTGAAAAACTATTAAAAAAGTACCTCTTTTCCAAAACAAATGAAAATTTGACAGAAACACAAGCCATTCGGCACACAGAGCAGAGGGAGAAAACTGTATGAGTAATAATCACCCTTTGGAGAAAGGCTGGTTTCATGCCTGTTTTGCCTCCCTTGGGATGCTACTGTTGTTCTGGCAAGATGGATTAAACTGCACATGAAAGGAATATTTGCAGTGTTCCTGGGTTGAGTCCTACATAATCTAGCCTCTCTGTTCCACACCTTATTCATTGCTTGTCTATCAAATTCATTACCTGCCAATTCTGTTTCCCATTCATCTTCATGATGCACTGAGTTTCTTATTTCAACTTCCTTTCCAGTAACATTTCAACACTTTTAAGCAGTAAAGTTCCCACAGGCAGTCTCTAACATAATAGCAACCCTCTGGGCCCGACTTATTCCGGGTCTTCTCTCCCATTGCTCCTCTGTTCAGTGATGCTGCCTTGTTTGTTTAGTCCCACAGGCAGTACCAGGATAACAGCAAGGACCCAAGAAAGGCTGGAGTAAGACTGATGATGGGCAGTGTACCACTAGCGCACCTTCCTTGTCTTGGGGGCCTGCCTCCATCCCCTTCTTAACTGTGTGGCCTTGTGTAAATTACATACGCTTCTGAGCCTCAACTTTCACTTGCATATAGAAGATACTAGTAATATCTTCCTCTAAAGGTTGTTGAGAGGACACACTGATATAGTGCACAGAAAGCTAAAACCATTTTGTTGTTGTTGTTAAGTGCCATTGAGTCACCTGTGACTCATAGCGACTCTATGTACAACAGCCCTAAACCCTGCTCTGTCCTGTGTCAATCTCACTGTCTCCGACATACCCACTCCGATTACCCCAGTCACTGAATCCAATCACTAGTGTCTGCTTACAACTGTTCCTGAAATATTATCATTGCGTATTTTATACACAAATCAAACCCACTGACATTGAGTTGATTCTAACTCTTGGTCTTCCTCCAACAGAGTTTCCAAAGCTGGAATCCTACTGAGAGCACACTACCTCATCTTTCTCTTGTCTAGTGGCTGTGCAACCATTTGGATAGCGGCCCAACATGTAACATATTAAGCCACCAGGAGAAAAACAACAAGAGTGCAGCTCTTTCCCCTGTATATTTGGTTTTTACAAAAAAAATTGATTCAATCAGCTTTCTTCAGAAGGATGCTCCTAGAGGATGAGATCCGTTTCAATCCTAACAGACAAATTGAATTCTATTTAACTAAAAAGAAAACCAACTATTGGATCCTTTTATTGGGTGAATTCCCCTCTATTTTAGATTACATGCTTCATTGGTTTTTTGGGGGTAGGCTTGTGGTTTTTTGTTTTTTTTTTTCAGATTTCTGCACCTCTCTTAGTTATCTAGTGATACTGTCACAGAAATACCAAAGGTGGCTCTCATATACTGCTAGCAGGATGAGAAAATGGTACAGCCACTGTGGAAAATGGTGTGTTGTTCTCATGCAGCATCCACTCGCCTGTGACTCATAGTGACCTATGCACAATAGCTTTGAACCTTGTCCTATCCTGAGCCAACCTCACTGTCTCAAACATACCTACCCCAATTACCCCAGTTACTGTGTCAATCCATCTCTTCCAGGATTAGTCTCTGACACTATCCCTCCACACTTCCAAGCATGATGTCCTTCTTCAAGGACTGGTTCCTCCTAGCAACATGCATAAAGTACGTGAGGTGGAGCTTTGAAATCCTTTCCTCTAAGGAGTAACTTGGTTTCACCCTCTCCAGGATAGACCTGTTTCTTCTTTTGGCAATTCATGGAATGTTCAGTACTCTTCTCTAGCATCATAACTCAAAAACATAGATTCTTCTTGTGTCATCTTTCTAGTCCAGCTCTTTGATGTGTGATGCACCTTAGTATCTAGACTGACATCATAGCTCTCTAGCACTCTGGAGAGGTCCCTGATAGCACACTTTCCCAATGCAATTCATCTTTTGATTTCCTGACTACTGATGCCAGTAGAATGATTATAGAACCAAGCAAGCTGAAACTGCTAACAACCTCAATCTCTTCTCCATTTATCTCTACCATGGTGCTGCCAATTGGCTCAGTGGTGAGAATCTTTTTCCTCTTGATGTTGAACTTCAATCCATATTGAAGACGTTGGTTCTTGACCTTCTGCATCAAATGCAGAATCTCCTTGGTTTCGGCAAGCAAAGTTGTGTCATTTGCAAAATGAAGTTTGTTGATGAATCTTCCTTCAATCATGATACCACATTCCTCATAAAGTCCAGCCTCCCAAATGATCTGGTTTGCATATCGATTGACTTCCTTAAAAAGTTATGAATAGAAATATCATGTGATTCACCAGTCCCTCTACTATAGATGATAGATAGATAGATGGATATAGATAGATAGATGATATAGATATCCCCTAAAGAAATGAGCAATTGCTGTTGTTTTACCATTGGGTTGGAACCAACCCATAGCTGAACCTCCAATCGTTTTTACAAGGCTGTTAATCACACGGGAGAAGATAGCTAGTGGCAAGGAGCTACACTGCAATCTCGAAGGCATGTGGTTTGAGACCACCAGCTGCTCTGCAGGAGAAGGATGGGAAATCTCCTGTGTGATTAACTGCTTCTGAAAATCCACCAGAGGGTTGGTTCTGACTCAACCGTACACAACAACAATAACAACAACAAAGAAATGAGTGCCAAGATGCAGACACACACACACACACACACACACACACACACACACACTCACACCCCAGCATTATTCACAATAGCAAAGAAATAAAAATAATAATTTAAGAGCTCATTAACACATGAAGAGATCAACAACTATAATACACACACACACACACACACACACACACACACTGGAATATTAAGCAACTTTAAAGCATAATGGTAAATCTGTGTAACACTTTATAATAGACGTGTCCTAGTGGCAAGAAGCTGAGCTGCAATCCTGAAGGCATATGGTTCGAGGCCACCAGCAGCTCTGAGGGAGAAGGATGAGCAATCCTGTCCCGTGTGATTGACTGCGTCTGCAAACCCGCTGGAGGGTCAGCTATGGGTTGGTTCTGACTCTAAGATACACAACAACAACAACAACAACATGCTGAGTGAATTTGTCAATAATAAAAGCATATGAGACCACTTCAGTAGGAAGTTAAGAAAAGCTTTATCCAAAAAGAAACATTTCCTGAAGATTATTGGGAATTGTAGGGGAAAGGAGAGTAAAAATCCAGAGGGTAGAATTATTTTAGGTGAAGAAAAAGGCAGTATACAATAACGAGGAATTCAGCACAAAATAGTCAAGGAAGACATTGGGAAGAGTACAAGAGTTAAAGAGAACAAGGGTAAATCTATTACATTACAAGCCTATGGCAACAGTAATCACAGTAATCTTTGGCTACAAATCTAGACATATAAGCTAAGTGTGAGAAGATTAATGGAACTGCATCCAAGAAGAATATATATAAGTTCGGCAGAAAATATTTCTACGTATTTTTTATATGCACTACAACAATACACATGAATATGCAGGAGGTAAAATTATGAAAACATCTTAGCCATAACCAAATACTTTGAAGGAATAAATCTTTGTTCTGGGGAGCTCAGATCCACCGTCTGGAGGGACATAAAGTTCAATTGGCATAAAACAGTCTAAGAAGACAGTGTTCTATAACTGTGAACAGTGACTGGGTCTTGCAGTCTGTGAGTGACCATCTAAGGTGAATTATGCTTATGTGGCACGACTGCTTTCTTCTTCCATGCCCACCCTGCTCACTTATTTAAT
>NW_006399891.1:1804267-1808134 GCF_000299155.1 Elephantulus edwardii | reverse complement strand
GATATACTAATCTTACCTCGTGAATCCAAAACAAAGAGAATTTATGCTCAAATGTGATTATAACTACATGCACTGGGGAGGGTGGGGGAGAAGGGAAGGACACACTGACACATAAAACAAGCCTTCTGCCATCAAGTTCTTACTTGAAGCCACTTCGTTGGACAGAGTAGACCGCACAGACTTTACAAGGCTGTAAAACTTTACAGACGCGAAGTGCCTCATCTTTCTCTTACGGATCGACTGTCTTTTTCCCATTCTCATTGCCAGTTAAGTCAGAACCAACTCTAGCTATCCCTCCAGTGGGTTTCCAAGGCTGTAAATTGCGTGGGAAGAGCTTGCCCACCGCTCACAGAGCTGCTGGTGGATGGCAGGTTGGCTAGTGGGCGCAGTAGTCAAACCGAGCTAGAGCCATTCTGCTCTTTTCCTGGAAGGTGGCGTGAGTCAGGCTTAGTTTGATGGTAATGAGTTTGGGTTTTGGTTTGGTATTTTTAACTATAAATTTAAAATAAAAATAAAAAAATATATTATGTAACCTCTCTGAGAAGGTAAGCCAGCTGTAGCCCCCCTCCCCTTGACAAATAACCCCATTTCCTCTATCAAGACAAGTTCTGGCAAACCCCAGTCAGACCCCCAACTATGTTCTCGGTTCTCTTTAGGGTAGCTTTGGAGAATTGAATTTAGACCGTCTCACCACTACCCATAAGCTGAAACAGAAAAACCAGAAACGCAGCGTGTGCGTCCAAATACTGAAAAGGAAGCAGGGCACAAGCCGTTTTGCATTTGGTCTTGACTCTGGCTATGGAACACATTTCCTCCCGGGTGTCATCAGGCAAATATGCAGAATGACAAATCCCTCTCGACTCCTGAGGCAAATTCACTCAGTGCCCAGTTCACAGAAACCCATTCATTGAATGAGAAATTCGCCGAAGGAGCTTTTCTTTTTCTTAATTGACTAGGTTTTCCTATTAGCATTTTAAAGAAGAATATTAAAAATCATTTCCTGAAACAGCTAGAGGAAAGGGGCAGAAAGACAAAATTGTCTGCAAAGCTTTACCGGGAGGCCTCCCTCGTCAGCATCTATCTCCTCGCTAAGCGTCTTGCAGTGCCTTTCTCTCCTGTGTTACTCCTTCTTCCTGTGCAGCGTCAACCGGTTCTTTCTCCTCTTCGCAGGTTCAGCAGCCACGCCTATCTCCAGGGTTTCTTTCTCATCTACTGGTTGTAGGAGAGAATCCTGTTGCTCGGCCCTCCCCTGGAAACTTTTCACACTAAGGTTTTTGTTTTGTTAGATGAAGCGCAGCAAAACAAAGACCGACTGGCAAAAATAATAATAATGTCAAGGGAGTTCTGGAGATTTAAGTCAACACAAAGCTTTCCTCACAGCACTGCTCTTTTGTTTATGTAGAGACCTCTGTAGCTTCTTCTTTATCACCTCGTGTTGTTTTTAAATGCCAGGCTCAAGTATTGAGAAACCACTGAAGCCTAAAGGCGGCAAATGACAATATTTGATTAGTTTTAGAAACTCAACTATTATAGTCACACATGAGAAGGACCAAAAGCAGGAATTTGCAAGCAGGGAATTACTTGATTAAGAGTTCAATGGGACTTAGGTAAAAGATGGCCCCCTGAACTCTGATAGTGGAAATGACTAAATTTTAAGGGCCCTTTCATGGGTAAACTAACTTAGTGACACCTCCTATTTGCTCTCCTAGTATTGTACTTGTGACTTTCTTAGAATTCGCCTTTTCCCACTGACACCAAGAGCATAGAGATATGCCTGTTTCCTTGTCAAAGTATTTTTATTGTTTAGCACATAACTGCTACTCCACAATCATTTGTGCAAGAAAATTGATTTGAGAAGAAAGGAAAGATTTTCACCGATGGGGGTTGTTAAGCTTGTAGGACAAATATAGAACGTTAATATTTTAGAGCAAAAAAGAAGTTCTTGTGGAAAAGAGAAGAAAATGTACAGAGGGGATGATAATCATTAAATGGTAGGCAAAACCCAAACCATGGAATTGCCTTTGAGTCATTTTCAATGTGTAGCAACCCTGTACAACTTTCCTGTCCCCTTTCCTATCCTTTCCAAGGCTATATAATCTTTCTCTAGTGGAAAGGTGTGTGACTTTGAACCAGTGACCATTTTGTTAGTAATTAAAACACTCCAGAGAAGCAGGAGCAAATAAAGGGGGTTTTTTGGGGGCGGGGTGCTGAGTACACTGTACTTTATTGATGGTACATGACGAGATAGGCTCTCCAACCCCCACCCCTTTCTCAAGGGGACTGGATGGAAACCGTGTCAAGGATGTGAGATTCTCAGAGTGTGGGAGGATCGAGTTGGGGCAAGTACTCCCCAGCAGCTGAGAGTGTCTCTCTCTCTCTCTCCCATCTAGTGCTATTTTGGGGGCTGGTGTTGGAAGGAGCTCTTATTCTTTGGAGGCCGTATGGACTATCAGGTCTATCACCCGGTTGCTGCAGCCAAATTCATTGTCAGGGTAATGCCAGCCTCAGCATCAAAGGTGGAAGAGTGGGTGTCATTATTAAAGTCACAGGACACAACCTGGTTTTCAGTGTATCCCAGGATGCCCTTGAGGGGCCCTTCTGATGCCTGTTTTACTATTTTCTTGGTGCCATCACATTTGACAGCTTTCTTCAGACAGCAGGTCAGGTCCACAACTGACACACTGGGGGTGGGGACACGGAAAGCCATGCCATTAAGTTTCCCATTCAATTCAGGGATGACCTTGCCCACGGCCTTTGCACCTCCAGTAGATGCAGGGATGATGTTCTGGGCAGCCCCACAGCCATCATGCCACAGCTTTCTAGAGGAACCATCCACAGTCTTCTGGGTGGAAGTGATGGCATGGACTTTGGTCATGAGTCCTGGTACCATGCCAAAGTTGTCATGGATGACCTTGGCCAGGGGAGCCAAGCAGTTGGTTGTGCAGAGGCAGTGCTGACACTCTTGAGAGAGTTGTCATACTTTTCATGGTTCAAGACCATCACAAACTTGGGAGCACTGGCAGAAGGAGCAGAGATGATTACCCATTTGACACCATTCTTCAAGTGAGCCCTAGCCTTCTCCAAGTTTGTGAAGACACCAGTGGACTCCATAACATACTCAGCACTACCATCACCCCTTGTCATCTGTGGCCCTCGGCCAGGTTCAGATTGTCTTCCTGTCAAACATTCTTCTAGGTGGTATAGCACTGGTCTGTGCGTTGCTGTACAGAGGTAACTCGTAGTTGCTGTGATGCTGAAGCCTGTGACAGTGATGTGCCAATCGTGGTAATGGGAACCCATGGTGGACAGTGTTGGCTGGAGCTTCCCAGCTAAATGAAGCCTGGAAGCAGGAGCGGCATCCACTTCCAAGATGGCTTGCCTCTGGAAACTCTATGTACGAACAGTGCTCAGGCTGTTCGCTCATAGGGTCTCTATGAGTCGTCTACAACTCGACGGCATTAAACAACAACAACAACAACAACAACACCATCACCCCACTTGGTGTTGGTGGGATCTCATTCCTGGAAGATAGTGATGACTTTTCCATTGATAGCTAGCTTCCCATTCTCAGCCTTGATAGTGCTGTTGAACTTGCCATTGGTGGAATCATATTAGAACATATAGACCATATTGCTTTTGTTGTTATGTGCCGTTGAGTCACTTGTGAATCATAGCGACCCTATGTACAACAGCCCTAAACTCTGCTCTGTCCTGTGCCAATCGCACTGTCTCTGACATTCCCATCCCGATTATCCCAGTCACTGAATCCATCCACCTCATAGAGGGTCTTCCCCTCCTGCGCTGTCCCTCCACCCTCCCAAGCATGATGTCCTTCTCCAAGGACCGGTCTCTCCTCACAACATGTCC
>NW_006399891.1:1736924-1802882 GCF_000299155.1 Elephantulus edwardii | reverse complement strand
AAAGCATCCTTGATTATAGCAACTCGAGGTTTGAATTTGTTCTTCAGTTCCTTGAGCTTAAGATATGCTGAGTGAGTTTGGCCCTTTTGATTTTCTGACTCCAACTCCTTGCACATTTCATTGTAATGTTTTGCTTTGTCATCCCGTGCTGCCTTTTGAAATCTATTCAACTCTTTAGTATCTTGAATTCTTCCTTGTGCTTTGGCTTCTCTGCTTCTCTTCACATAGACCATGTAGTTGAGGTCAATGAAGAGGTCATTAATGACAACAACATCCACTTTGTTAGGGTTAAAAGTAGCCCTGGTTACCAGCCACCTAATGTGGCAAAATCCATTTACTCTGACCTTCAACATCGTGTCTCAGGGATGTGGCTGAGGCTGCACAAGAAGAGAGGCCAATCTGGATTGACGAGGGACAGAGTGCTGAGCAAATAAACTTTAAAAAGAAGGTAAATTGAAGAGTTGAATGGACTCAAAGATGGAATTCTCTTCTTCTGACATGGGAAAAAAAAGCAATTGATAGGTGTAAAAGCTTTTTGGGTTTATGGATGACAAGAGTGTGTGTATATGTGTGTGTGTTTGTGTGTGTGAGAGAGAGAGAGAGAGAGAGTGAAAGAGAGACTTTAAGATGCGACTATAAGATAGTAACAGAGTAAGACTGAAAGAAAGATAAGGAAGAAGAGGGAGAGAAGGAGAGCCATAATGGCAATATGAAGGAAAAGGAGAGTAATTAGAACTGGAAGAAATGGAGATACTTAGAATTGAAGGAGAAGGAAGAAGGGAAAAAAGAATTAGAAAGAGGAAGAGAGAAGGAAAACTAGAATTAGAAGAAGGTAGAAGAGGACAGAGGAGGAGAAAAGGGAAGAAGAAGAACAAGAATTAGAGAGGGAATGGAGAGTAAAGATAATAATTTAATACATGGTTCTTCAAGGACAGGAACAAGTTACTGACCAAAAATGCCCAGTTGTTGTTTTGTTTTGTTTTGTTTTTCTCCTTAAGGAAATGATGCACCTGAGGAATGGTTTGTACAAATTAAACAGCTCCAAAACATCATTGCTGAGTAACAGAGAAGTGAAATTCACAGAAGGGAAAGTCAACTGTGATGGAGATTTTCAGAGGGACATCTCTCCCAGGTTAATCTTGTGTGTCACATTTACAAAAGGAAAGGTTTTAGGACCCCTGGTGTAAGTTCAGATGAATTATCTATTTCTCCATCTGTGGAAGTTTTGAACATATTGTTGATGTTGTTATGTGTCTTCAAGTCAGAACCAACTCATAATGTATACTCCAGTGGGCTTTCAGAGGCTGTAAATTACCTACAAGGAGATTGCCCACCTTAATCACTCAGAGCAGCTAGTGGATTTGAATTGCCAGCATAACTCTTTACTCAGTAGGCCACCAAACCTCTCTTGACTGTATAAGATAGGACATTAATATCTATTAAGAAAGGATACACAGTCTGTTTTTCTGGAGAAAGCTTCACCAAGGCCCCAAACCTACCTGGCCCTGCTGTTTTAGGTTTGTAAGGAAACTAGTCTGTTCTTTACCATAACTCTCTCTGGTAGGAAGATAGCTTACATATGAGAAATGTTACAGATGTCCAAATACTTTCGGCACTAGATGATTGATTTTTATAAGAGAAAGTCCATGTATTTAGACTTCAACAGACTTGGGTTTACCCCCTAGTTCTGGCAAGTAGGAGATTTATGATTCTGGGAAAATCTACCAGTGCAAAGAGGTGGTCATTCAGAGTAAAATAGGAGGAAATCATAGCAAAGGCAGAAACACTAAACAAGAATATGTGTATAAACCATATAGTGAAGTACACAGTGTAAGGTTATTGGTGCTGTTGTTACATGCCATCGACGTGACTACAACTCATAGTGACATATGCACAATAGCTTTGAACCTGAGCCAGTATCACTTTCTCTGATACACCTACTCCCATTATCTGTTACTGTGTCACTCCATCTCATTCTGGGTCTTCCTCTCTTGCGCTGTTCCTCCACCCTTCCAAGCATGATGTATTTTTACAGTGACTGGTCCCTCTTGACAACATGCACAAAGTATGTTAGATGGAGTTTCAGAATCCTTGCCTCCAAGGAGCAACTTGGCTTTAACCTCTCTAGGACAGAACTATTTGTTCTCTTGGCAATTCATGGTATGTTCAAAACTCTTCTCCAGCAACACAACTCAAAGGCATTGATTCTTCTGTCATCCGTAGTCTTTGTCCAGCTCTGTGATGCATAACAAGCAATTGAGAAGACCATGGCCTGGATCAGGCATACCTTAGTTTCTAGGCTGACATTGTTGGTCTTTTGCACTCTGAAGAGGTCCCTGACAGCAGATTTTCCCAACGCAAATCATCTTTTGATTTCCTAACTGTTGGTGGCAAGGGTGTTGATTGTGGAACCGAGTAAACTGAAACTGTTAACAATCTCAACTCTTCTCGGTCTATCATGATGCTGCCAATTGACCCAGTGGTGAGAATCTTTGTTTTCTTCTTGATATTGAACTTCAGTCCATATTAAAGGCTGCAATCCTTCACCTTCTGCAGCAGTCAATTCAAATCCTCCTCAATTTCAGCAAGCAAAGTAGTATCATCTAAATAACATAGGTTATTAATGACTCTTCCTCCAATCCTGATGCCACATTCCTCCTCATAAAGCCCAGCTGTCTGAATAATCTATTCTGCATATAGATTAGAAAGATATGGAGACAGGATGCATCCCTGATGCATCTTTCATGATTTTAAACCATGCTGTGTTTCTTTATTCTGTTCTGATGACTGCTTCCTGGTCCAAGTATAGGCTTTACATGAGCTTTACATGTGATTTCCATTCTTTTCAAGGGTTACTCACAATTTTTTGTGATCCACACCATTAAATGCCTTTGCATTGTCAATGAAACACAGACAGATATTTCTCTGGTACTCTCAACTTTCAGCAAACATACATCTGATGCTGGCTATGATGTACCTAATACCATGGTCTCTAAACCCAAAACCCAACTTACGCTTCTGGTACTTCTCTGTCAATGTACTGTTCCAGTTGTTTATGAATAATCTTCAGTGGGGACTGGACCATGACATATGTGCCTCGAATGGAGAGGTAGGTCCAACACGGAATAGGTTAGCTGTATAATTATTAAGGTTCTTTCCTATGCTCATTTGGGTAAAATACTTGTCTGTCAAAAAGACTGTTCTAAAGTTGAGCATGCATATTTTTAATATGATTTTTAAATTAATTTTAATAAAAGATTACAGAAACTTTGTATTTCCATTCATTCATTGTTGCACCTTTTTTTCCTGCCCAACCTCTCTGCCAGTTCACTCTTCTCTTTGAAAAGTAAAAGAAAAATTCTTTCATCGTTATACAATCCCTCCTCCCAAGTCCACTCCACTATGCAGTATTCATTCTGGACTCCCGTCATGACAATAATACCCAATCATATATACCTTTTAAACAGTTCTCTCCTTCATCTGTTTCAATGCAGTATATATAATTTATCCTATCTTTCTCAGTATCCCTCCAACCCCGATGTCAGTTCTAATTTAAAACAGTGACACTATGCAGTAGTTGTCCTTTTGTGACTGAGATATTTCACTCAGGATAATGTCCTCCAGGGTCACCCATTTTGAATAATACTGCATGAGTTCCTTGTATTTCAATGCAGCATAGTATTCCATGATGTGAATATACCACCGCTTCTCTATCCATTCATTTGTTGATGGGCACTTACATTGTTTCCAACTCTTTGCTATTGTGAAGAAATGTTAAAAATCCCTAACTCTAAGAGAGATGTGACTCAAAACAACTATGAGATATCTCACCCCAGGAAGGAAAACAAAATTTAACGGAACAGCAAACAAATGCTGGTGAGGTTGTGGAGAAACTGGAGCCCTGTTCACTGTTGGTGAGAGTGTAAAATGGTGCAACCATTATGGTAGGCAATACGGCATTTTCTCCGAAAATTGCAAATAGAAATACCATTTGAATCAGCAATTCCACTGTGGGGAATATACCCCAAAGTAACCATAACTGCCACCCAAGCAGATATATGCACACCCATGTTTATCACAGCTTTGTTTACAATGAGCACACATATAAAGAGAGACTAGGTAAAAGGATTAACCATTCACTTCCGAAATAATAGGCCTTCAAAAATCTTACATACATGGCTTTGACTACAGAAACTAATGAAGTATTCTCTAAATAAATAATTTTTAAAATCCCATCTGCAATAGACTACATTTAGATTTGATTAGCAGATATGGTACTGAAAGCTGTGTCCTCATATTGGGAAATATAAAGGAGGAGGAACAGACACTAGTGATTAGAATGTGGAATGTAAGAAGTATGAATGTAGGAAAATTGGACATTGTTAAGAAAGAAATACAGGCTGGGTTTAGAAGAGGTCGTGGCACTAAGGACATTATTGTCAAAGTCAGATGGATCTTGGCAGAAAGCAGAAAGTACCAGAAGAATGTCTATCTGTGTTTCACTGACTATGGAAAGGCATTTGACTGGACTGTGTGGATCAGAATAAACTGTGGCTAACCTTGAGGAAAATGGGTATCTCAGAATGCTTGATCGTATTTATACAAAACCTTTACTTGGACCAAGAAGCAGTCTTCAGAACAGAGCAAAGAAACACAGCATGATTCAAAAAGAGGAAAGGAGTGCATGCATCAAGGATCCCCGTATCTTTTCAATCTGTATGCAGAACAGATCATTTGGGAAGGA
Source organism: Elephantulus edwardii (assembly GCF_000299155.1). NCBI lineage: Eukaryota > Metazoa > Chordata > Mammalia > Macroscelidea > Macroscelididae > Elephantulus > Elephantulus edwardii. Next base: position 1,798,138 of record NW_006399891.1, on the reverse strand, counting down.
GGGCTTTATGAGGAGGAGTGTGACATCAAGATTGCAGGAATACTCATTAACAACTTACAATATGCAGATGACACAACCTTGCTTGCTGAAACTGAAGAAGACCTGAAGCACTTGCTGCAAAAGGTCAAGAACTGTAGTCTTCAACATGGATTAAAGCTCAACATCAAGAAGACAAATATTCTCACCACTGGGCCAATTGGCAGCATCAAATTAGAAGAAGAGTTTGAGGTTGTTGGCAATTACAGCTTGCTGGGATTCACGATCAACACTCTTGGCACCAGCAGTCAGGAAATCAAAAGACGAACTGCATTGAGAAAATCTGCTGTCATAGACCTCTCCAGAGTACTGAAGAGCAACTATGTCAGTCTAGATACAATGGTGTGCCTAAGCCAGGCCATGGTTTTCTCAATTACTTGTTATGTTTCAGAGTTGGACAATGACTAAGGATAACAGAAGAATATATGTCTTTGAGTTGTGGTGCTGGAGAAGAGTCTTGAACATACCATGGACTGCCAAGAAAACAAGTGGGTCTGTCATGGAGAGGGTGAAACCAAGTCTTTCCTTGAAGGCGAGGATTCTGAAGCTCTGCCTCACTTACTTTGGACATGTGGCCAGGAAAAATCAGTCCTTGGTGAAGGACATCATGCTCAGAAGGGTGGACAGACACTGCAGGAGAGGGAGACCCCAGATGAGATGGATTGATACAGTAACTGAGGCAATGGGGGTTGGTGTGTGGGAATTAGTGAAACTGTCTCAGGACAGGGAAGGGTTCAGAGCTGCTGTACATAGATACATAGGTACATCACAGGCAACTCAATGGCACATAACAACAATAACATATTATGACAGGTTAGGAGCAGGAGTGGCATCCACTTCCTCAATAACATGCCTTTGGAAACTCTATGAACTTTGATAAATGTCGATAGTTATAGAGGGGCTTCAGGCCTTTTGTTTATAGGGTCACTATGAGTCATGCTCAACTCGAAGGCAATCAAAAGCGCAACAACAAGAAAGAAATAGATCCATAAATATTGACATACTAAGCATTGGTGAGCTGAGATGGATTGGCATGGGGCATTTGGAATCAGATGACCTACTATGCCTGAAATGAAAAGTTGAGAAAAAAGTGCAGTCATATTCATAGTTAAGATCATTTCTACATTAATCTTGAAATACAATGATGTGAGTGACAGGGTAATATCCATATGTATACAAGGAAGACTTGTTATTCTCATTATCATTATCGTTCAAATATACATATGAACAGCCAGAGCAAAAAAGGAGGAAATTATTTCTACTTTCTTGTGCAGTTGGAAATTGACATGCAAGCAAAATGCATTAATAATAATGGGCAACTGGAATGCAAAAGTTGGGGACAAAAGAGAAGGATCAATAGTCGGAAAACATGGACTTGGTGACAGAAATTAGGCTGGAGGTAAAATTATATAATTTTGTATAATCAATTATTTATTCATTGCAAATATATTTTGTAAGAAACATAAAAGGTGACTTTGTACACATAGATCTTATTTGATGGTCTACACAGGAATCAAATTGATTACATCTGAGGAAAGAATCACTGGAAAAGTTCGATATCAGCTATGAAAACCAGACCGGGTGCTGATTGTGGAATAGACCATCAACTACTCATGTGCAAGTTCAAACTGAAGCTAAAGAAAGTAAAATCAAATCAATAAGAACCAACATTTGATCTTGAGTATATCCCACTTGAATTTTTTTAAAAATTTCCATTCATTCATTGTTCCACTTTTCTCCCTGTCCACCCTTCCCAACCCCCGAGTTCATTCTTCTCTTTGAAAAGTAAAAGAAAAATTCTTTCATTGTTATACATTCCCTCCCTCCAGGTCCACTCCACTATGCTGCCTTTGTTCTGGACTACTGTCATGACAATAATACCTAATCACATATCCCTTTCAAACAGTTTTCTCCCTCATCTGTTTCAATGCAGTATACATTATTTATTCCATCTTTCTCAGTCTTCCCCTAACCCTGATATCAGTCCCATTTTACAACAGTGGCACTATGTCCTTTTGGGACTGAGATATTTCCCTCAGCATAATGTCCTCCAGGCTCACCCATTTTGTATAATATTCCATGAGTTCCTTGTTTTTCAATGCAGCATAGTATTCCATTGTGTCAATATACTATAGCTTCTCTATCCATTCGTTTGTTGATGGGCACTTAAGTTGTTTCCAGCTCTTTGCTATTGTGAACAAAGCTGCAATAAACATGGGTGTGTGTATATATCTGCTTGGGTGGCAGTTATGGTTTCTCTGAGGTATATTCCCAGTAGTGAAATTGCTGGGTCAAATGATATTTCCATTTGCAACTTTTTGAGAAAGTGCCACATAGCCTTCCACAGTGGTCGCACCATTTTACACTCCCACTGACAGTGAATAAGAGTTCCAGTTTCTCCACAACCTCGCCAGCATTTGTTGCTTGCTGTTCTGTGAAATTTTGCTATTCTTACTGGGGTGAGATGGTATCTCATTGTTGTACCACTTAAATTTAAAAACCATCTCAGGAACAAGTTTGAGGCCTTGAACACTAATGAATGGAGACCAGATGAGCTATGGGAGGATATCAAGAATTCAAATGAAGAATTCAAAAGTCATTACTAAGACAGAGGGGTCTGAGAAGCCAAAGCAAAGTGAAGAAATCAGGACTTTAAGAGCTGAACAGAAGATTTCAAAAAGCAGCTTAGAAAGACTAAGCAAAGTATTGTAATTAAATGTACAAAGAACTGGAGTCAGAAAATAAAAAGGGATGATCTTGCTTGGCATTTTTTAAGCTGAAGTATCTGAAGAACAAATTCAAGCCTCAAGTGACAATTCTTTAGGACACTCTGGGCACAATAATGAATGATCCAGGATGCATCAAAAGAAAATGGAAGGAGTACACTGAGTGACTATCCCAGATAAAACTTGCTGACACAGAAGAGTTTCATGAAACAACTTCTGATCAAGAAAGGAGAAAGTGCAGGCTGCTCTGAAAGACTTGGCAGGGGAAAAAAAGGCCCCATGAATTGAAGGAGTACTAATTGACATATTTCAACAAAGAGATGGAGCCCCAGATGTGCTCACCAGGTTGAGCCAAGATATCTAGAGAACAGTTACCAGGCCAACTGACTGGAAGAGATCCATATTTATTCCTATTCCCAAATCAGGTGATCTAAGAGAGTGGGAAAATTATCAAACCATATCACTAATACCATTCATAAGCAAATTCTTGCTGAAGTGTAAGGTAGAACTCAATAAAATATTGATTCCTTTTTCTCTTCTTTCTTTCCTTCCTTTATATTTAGAAATAATTTTTATTATAAATACTTTTTAAGGTATCCTCTTTCACGTAGATAATTGTAGATTGAGCAGAAGTTCAAAGCAAATTAATTTTTCATTTAATCATTCATACCCATTTTGTTCTATAACATTATCTTCAGTACTTATAATGAAATTTCAGTTTTCCTACTTCATCAGTGGGCAAAAATAAGTCATGTATTTTAAAGATAAATCCATTGAGGAAGGTGATAATATATTTTAATTTAATTCATTCACATTAAAAGTAATGCAAAAGGAAAGCAATAGGAAACGAACATATTAAATATTCTGTAAAAGATCGAAACTAGCTTTTCCTGAATAATATTCTAAAAGGGAAAAGTGTTCTCTTAGTCTAGAAGGACAATGTGAGGAAGACTTCCTTATCAGGCTGAAGCCTGTTGTTGATGTCTGCCTCTTCACTCTACAATCTATAGCTGAAATTCACTCCCCTTTTTAGTTACATCAGGTAAGACCTTCTGGCCTTTTATCAAAGACAACCTTTCCTAGAAAAGTATTTCCCCCCTACGACATTTGAGATCAAGGAGTCATAAAAGGCACAGGAACACATCCTACCTAAGTTGTCTGGAATTCAGCTTATATAGTCAGTCTAAGGAGTTCCTTCCTAAAGACCTTTCACTTTTGCTAACAATTCTTATTTTGGGCTATCTGAAAGAGCTTTCAGGTGGCTATACATGAAGGAGCAAGAAGAGTGACCGTTGTATGACCTTCTAGAGAACAGCCACAAGACAAGCATGTCTGCTGATGACTAAGCACTTAACCACATAGACTCCATCTTGAAGACCAGACTCCTTATTTGCATAGTATCTCCTTTTCTAAAAACCCCACCTCTCCCTCCTCAAAGTGCCAAATAAATATGATCCTTTCCTCATACTTTAGTCCACAATGTTGTTGTTGTTGTTGTTATGTGCTGTTGAGTGGCTTGCAACTACTCATAGCAACACTTTCTATGTACAAGAGCCCTAAAACTCTGCTCTATCCTATGCCCACCTCACTGTCTCTGACACACCTATCCCCACTACCCCAACCACTAAATCAATCTACCTCATAGAGGGTCTTCCTTTTTTGCGCTGTTCCTCCACCCTCCTAAACATGATGTTCCTCTCCAAGGACTGATCCCTCCTTGCAAAATTCTCAAAATATGTCAGACAAAGCTTCAGAATCCTTGTCTCCAAGGAGCTGTCCAGTTTCACCCTCTCTAGAATGAACCTGTTTGTTCTCCTAGTGATCCATGGTATAGTCAATACTCTTCTCCAGCACCACAGCTCAAAGACATCAATTCTTTTTATATCATCCTTAATCACTGTCCAGCTCTCTGATGCATAGCACACAATTGCAAAGCCTATGGTCTGGATCAAGTGCACCTTAGTCTCCAGCCTGACATCATTGCTCCTCAGTACTCTAGAGAAGTCCCTGACAGCTAACTTTCCCAATGGAATTTGTCTCTCTATTTTCTGGCTGCTGGTACCAAGAGTGTTGATTGTGGAACCAAAGCAAACTAGAACTGTTAACAATTTCAATCTCTTCACATCCATAATGATGCTGCCAATTGGCCCAGTGGTGAGAATCTTTGTTTTCTTTTTTAAGTTCTTTATTTTTCATTTCAATGAACATCTACAGAATCTTTGTTTTCTTGATGTTGATCTTCAATCCCTTTTGCAGGCTGCAGTCCTTGACCTTCTGCAACAAGCGCTTCAGGTCCTCCTCAGTTTCATCAAGCAGAGTTGTGTCATCTGCATAATGCAGGTTGTTGATGAATCTTCCTCTGATCCTGATGTCATATTCCTGCTTGTACAGCCCAGCCTCCTGGATGATCTGTTCTGCACACAGATTGAAAAGGCATGGAGACAGAATCCATCCCTGCTAGACATCCTTCCTGATTTTGAACCATGTAGTGTCTCCTTTTCTGACAACTGCCTCTTGGTAAAAGTATAGGTTTTGCATAAGTACTATCAAATGTGCTGGGTTCCTATTCTTCTCAGAGTCTACCACAGTTTGATGTGATCCACACAGTTAAAAGCCTTTGCATCGTCAATGAAACACAGATAGACATTCCTCTGGTACTCTCTGCTTTCTGCCAAGATCCTTCTAACATTAACTATAATATCCCTAGGACCATGGACTCTTCTAAAACCAGCCGCATATCTGGCAGTTCTCTGTTGACATGTTGCTTCAGTCATTTCTGGGTAATTTCCAGCAGAACCTTGTTTGCATGCGATATTAATGATATTGTTTGATAATTTCTGCACTGTGTTGGGTCACCCTTCTTTGGAATGGGAACAAATATTGATCTCTTCTAGTCAGTTGGCCAGGTGGCTGTCCTCCAGATTTCTTGGTACAATTTAGTGAGCACTTCCAGGGCAACGTCTGATTGTTGAAATATGTCAATTGGTATGCCGTCAACTCCTGGAGCCTTGTTTTTGCCAGTTCTTTCAGAGCAGCTTGAACTTCCTCTTCATCACCACAGACTCTTGCTCATATGCTGTTTCATGAAATTCTTCTGTGTCAGCCAATTCCTTCTGGTACAGTGACTCAGTATATTCTTTTAATGCTTCTTGGATCATTTAACATTCTGTTCAAAGCATCCTTAAGTATTGCCACTTGTGGCTTGAATTTGTTTTTTAATTCCTTCAGCTTAAGAAATGCTGAGCAAGTTCGGCCCTTTTGATTTTATGACTCCAGCTCTCTGCACAGTTTATACCTTGCTTTGTCATCCAAGCTGCTCTTTGAAACTCCTTTCCTAAGACAGATTTGAGAAGCCCATGCATCTCTGTTTCCTCTATACTGATTGATATCCTATAAGTATCATTTTCCCCTTCTAACCTCTATCTTCAAGACTGGTCTTTTGGCAGTAGGTTACAGAACCATAGATTTGTGGAATAGCAGTAGCTGAACATTTTTATTTTATGAACAAAGAGTTAGCAATGATTCTTTTGTTTAGTAGATGTTTGGATAACTCATTCAAAGATAATGTAGTCCAACTTGATGAAGCCTATGTTTTACAATATAGGGAGCTCTGGTGGCTTAATGGTAAAGTATTGCACTGGTAACCCAAAGGAACACAGCTCAAATCTCCCAGCTTCTCTGTGGGAGAATGTAGGCCATTTCTCTCTCTTATGCAATTTACTGCCTCTGAAAACCCATGAGAGGGTTAGCAATGACTCAGTTCCAATGAGACGGTACATGAATATGGAATCAAGATTGGAGGAAGACTCATCAACAACATGTATTATGCAGATAATACAACCCTGCTTGCTGAAAGTGAGGATGACTTGAAAGACTTGAAGATCAAAAACTACGGTATTCAATATGGATTAGATCTCAACACCAAGAAAATAAAAATCCTCACTGTGGGAAGCCAATACTAAATATTTGTAATAAACTGAATGCTATTTCAAGATGTGGAGGAGGCACAGTTCAAGCTAGAGTTCACCCTGAGGCACTAAGACAATCCTTAAGGGTTGTTTACCAGATTCTTGCATTTGCTAACCCCTCCCTCCTGAGTCAAGCAGAAGGTTTTCAATAGGAAGAGCTTGGCTTCATTTGTATTGAATTCTCTTTGTGATTTACTTCCAGATAATTTTCAATTAAGATATAGATAAGGTTGGCTTGGGGTCTTCAGTGGAGAACTGCTGGCCCCTATTTTATGCTCTCTGCTCTATCTCATTCCTGACTGTCTCATTATTAATAATTTTAAAATTACTTTACCCTAGGTCTGCCAACACCTCACCACAGAGTTGGTAGTCAACATCATGATAAATGAAGGAAAGATTGAAATTGTCAACAATTTTATCTTTCTTGAATCAACGCCCTTGGTATCAGGGTCGCTATGAGTCGCATACTGACACAAACGCTGGCAGTATGTATATTGAGGTCTAGGGGTCAGTGTGAAAGAGAAAGACTTCATTCAGAAGGACTGGCATAGTGATTATAACAATGTGTTCAAGCAGGTGAGAGGTTATGGGGATGGTGCAAGATTGGGTAAATTTTCAGTCTGGCATCTTAGTCAACAAGATATAACTTTTATTTTACCTTTATAAAAGTAATGCGCATAATTGGAAAATGTCAACTAATAGAAAATGGCAACAACCCTAATTCCTTCCCACTCAGTCTCATTCTTCAGAATAACTTCTAATTCTTAACAGTTTTGAATTTTAATTCATTAGCAGTTTGACTAAACTAGAAATTCTGGGGTGAAAAAATTTTACTTGAGAATTTAAAAAACAATATTGTGTTGGCAATGCAACTCCTTGCCTACAAGGCCATTAGGACTATCTTAGTATGATGTAATTGTCATGATTATTGGATCAATATTGTTATGTTATTAACTAAAGTCTGTACTTTATTAAAATTTCCTTCTTTTTTTCTAATGTCATTTTTATTTTATTAGTTATCTAGGATACCACATTGCATTTAGTCATTAGGTCCTTTAGATTTCTCTCTCTCACTCTCACTTTTGCACTCTCCCTCTTTCTCTCTCGCTCTCTTCCTCTCTCTCTCTCTTGCTTTTGCTCTCTCTCTCTCTCTCTCTCTCTCTGTGATTTTAACAGAAGTTTACAGATGTTGAGTTTTCATTCATTCACTGGTGCACATTTTCCTTCCTCCTCCTTCTTTCCCTCTTCCCCAATTCACTTTGTAACCTACTTCTTGTTCTAGATCATTAATGGTCATCCAGATAATGCCCAATTATACATTGAACACCAATGCGTCTATGCATTTGAGAGCAGGACAATGAATGAAAGATGACAGAAGAAAAATTATGCTTTTGAGCTGTAGTGTTGGAGAAAGTTACTGAATGTTCCATGGATGGCTAAGAGAACAAACAAATATGTCTGGGAGACAGTGTAGCCAGAGTGCTTCCTGGAGGCAAAGATGATAAAACTTTGGCTCACATACTTTGGCATGTTGATAGGAGACACTATTTCTTGGAGAGGGACATCATGCATGGAAAGGCAGAGGATTGGCAAAAAGAGGAAGACCCTTATCCAGGTGGATTGGCAAAGAGACTGCTACAGTGGACTCTAGTGTGTCAGAAAGTGTGAGAAAGGCACAAGAAAGGACAGATTTCAGATCTGTTATTCATAGCATTCTATGGATTGTACTCGACAGTACCTAACAACAACAATAATCATATATTTCTTTCAAACATTTCTTTCCTCATCTGTTCCAGTGCAATGTCCATCACTTTCTCAGCCTCTTCTTGCTTTTGATGCCTCTTAGGCATTTTGTAAGGTGCCACTCTAATAGAACATGCTAGCTACTTTTCCTGTTATTAGACTGGAGTTGTAAATTTTTCAGAGGAGTACCCTAGAAACATAAAGTGCCTTTATCATCATCATATGATACCTGGTGTTTGCATTAGCCACACAACTGTTAATAAGTTACTTTTGAATGCTGAATGGAAGAAAGGGTTGTTATATTATTCTGCTGTAAAATTCCCCCCCCCACCACCTTTATCCATACTGCTCGTTGGAGGCAAGGATTCTGAAGCTTCATTTGACATGTTTCAAGGAGGGACTAGTCCTTGGAGAGGGACATTATGCTTGGGAGGGCAGAGGGACAGCGTAAGAGAAGACCTTCAATGGAATGGATTGATTCAGTGACTGGGGCAATGAGAATAGGTGTGTCCTAGACAATAAGGTTGGTGCAGGACAGAGCAGGGTTCAGAGCTGTTGTACACAGTATTGCTGTGAGTCGCAAGTGACTCAACAGCACATAACAGCAACAATAACTCTTCAAAAAGAACTCCCAATGTCCAGTAAGCACTTAGGGAGTGGAGAGTTAATGCTCCCCTCCCTGGGGACAGACTTTCTACATGTGTTATCTTTAATTCTTTGATAAGGGAAAGTTGCCTCTCTTATTTATTTGCAAAAGCGTTTCTTTATAGCAGGATACACTTCTGGATATTATTTTTTTTCCTTGGGCTATAACAGATAACCATTTACTCACTCTAATTGTTTCAGCCTTGGTCATTGGAAGCTCTTTTATTTGGTTCCTGAATCTCTTTGCTATACTTCCATCATGGTGGAGTTTGGTTTTGAGTATTTCCCTCCATCTGATATTATAAAATGCTTGAGTCTCCATCACAACAAGAGAAAGGTAAATAACCCAATAGAAAAATGGGCACAGGATATGAACAGGCACTTCACCAAAGAAGACATTCAGATGGCCAACAAGCACATGAAGAAATGTTCAAAATCCCTAGCTCTAAGAGAGATGCAAATCAAAACAACTATGAGATATCATCTTACCCCAGTAAGAATAGCAAAATTTCACAGAACAGCAAGCAACAAATGCTGGCAAGGTTGTGGAGAAACGGGAACCCTTATTCACTGTTGGTGGTAGTTTAAAATGGTGCAACCACTGTGGAAGGCATTATGGTGCTTTCTCAAAAAGTTGTAAATAGCGAGACCATTTGACCCAGCAATTCCACTACTGGGAATATACCTCAAAGAGTCCATAATTGATATCCAAGCAGATATATGCACACTCATGTGTAATGCTTATGTGGCTTTGTTCACAATAACAAGGAGTTGGAAACAACCTAAGTGCCCATCAATAAATGAATGGATAGAGAAGCTGTGGTATTTTCAACAATGGAATACTATGCTGCATTGGAAAACAAGGAACTCATGCAATATTATTAAAAATAGGTGACCCTGCTGAGTGAAGTATCTCGGTCACAAAAGGACAAATACTGCATGGTGCCACTATTGTAAAACAGGACTGACCTCGGGATGGGTTCAGTAATGTATACTGCATTGAAACCGATGAGGAACAAACTGTTTAAGAGGGATGTGTTATTAGGTATTTTTGTCATGACAGGAGTCCAGAGCGAAGGCTGTATAGTGGAGTGGACCTTGGGGGAGGGATTGTAAAATAGTGAAAGAATTTTACTTTTCCAAGAGGGTAGTACACTAGAGGGGAGGGTTGGGACGGGAGAAAAGTCAATAATGAATGAATGGAAATCTGAAGTCTCTGTAAATTTTCATGGAAATTAATAAGAAATTTTAAAAAATTAACTAAAAAATTTAAAAAAATGCTCGAGCCTCATCTTACATTTTTTTATGTGAAATATTTGAACCAGTCATTTCTCTGAGGAGAACTGAATTTTTAGAAACCAAAATCTTGTCACACATTCCATGTTGCCTCACATGGCAGAGCAAATAAATCTATGTGTATGTGTTAACATATAAATGTCTGTAAAAACCTAGTTGCTCTGTTTGTTTTAGGACCTAGTGACCCTAAAGGACAGAACAGAAGTGCTCTGTAGAGCGTCCAAGGCTATAAATCTTTATGGAAGCTGATGGCCACATCTTACTCCTAAAAAAACAAGTGGTCTCTTTGAATGGCTCAGTTTTTGTTTAACATTTGAACATTTAACTGCTGGTCACTGGCCTCATACACAAGTACATATGCATAAGTATTTTGTTGTTATGGACCATGAAGTCAGAACAGACCTATACCTGGCCCTGCAGCAGGTCTTCAGAGGCCGTAAATCACACTGGAGGAGGTGGCCCGTTTTTCTTCCTTGGAGCACCTGGCAGATTCAAACCACATACCTTTGCATTGGCAACACAATCCCTCACCAGTGCCCTCTTTATATGTAACTGTTTCTATAAAACTAATCACGGGATCATACAGATGCCTCTGACTAAACAATTACCACATCACTTATTCTGGTTTTCTCCACTTGCTCATCTGTCAACTCCTCTTTCAATATTGAGCAATCTGGTTCCTGTCATTGCCATTCATTTACCTAAACAGTAGATTGGCTGGGTTCAATTTCCCTATACATGTATGTGGTAGCAGAATTATTAACCTGTATAGCTATGTTGTTGTTGTTGTTTGATGCCATTTAGTCATAGACGACTCATAGCGACCCTATGAACGAACGGCCTGAGCACTTGTATAACTTTAGAAAAGGAAACAAACATAACACTTTCTCAATTAAAGTCCAGAGTTTATATACAATATCTTTTACTTTCAGTCTTCACAGACTTCACTCCTTTCGAAGGCTTCCTAGCCCTTGCCTGCCCTCCCTGCCCTCTCCTACTCCTCTTAAGTGAGCTTATTCCATACAATTGCATTATTGTTGAATCATTTTGTTACTTTCTATGTTCTTCTTGAGATCCCTGGTACTGTCATATTTTTCTTACCATTTATTTTCAATTTACTTTTCCCATTTTATTTCCTAAGAGTTCTTTATCTATGCATTCTTTACTATTATGGAATACATTTTACTCTTCTAGATACAATCTGATTCTGTGAAAATCCCCGATCCTCTCTCTGGGCACATTAATGAAACCTCCCCCCTCCTTCTCTTTTTTAAGCCTGCTTTTACCAAGTCAGTAATTTGATTTACTCCCAGCACTTCTGTTGCATTTTAGATGGTTTCCTCAGATTTCTTTGCCTAGAGGCGATCTGATTTCCTCATTCAGGTGTCTGGAATTTTGAGTCTTGCTAACTCTGCTTTTTGCTGAGAGGATCATTGAGCTGGACTACAGCTGGGGAACCTCTGATAAACATTTTAAATATTTTCACTTGAGCTGGCCCGATTCTCTAGAGAAATATCTTTTAATGTTATGCCTAGAGAACAAGATTGGCAGGCTTACAATCTGGCAAGTGAATGAAGAGGGCAGGAGGACTGCTGGTTGGGGAGCAGGAACCAGTAGAAGGCAGGGATAGGAGCAATTCAGGATGTAGTTATACACATAATCTATGCTTTTCAGGAATAGTACTCATATCATCTTGGGAGGAGGAGTGGCATCCACTTCCGTAATAGCTTGCTTCCAGAAACCCTATGAACCTGGAGAGAGGATGAGAGATACCCAAGCGTTGAGGACTCTCCTTCATAGGGTCACTATGAGTTGCCTGTGAATCGACGGTACTTAACAACGACAGCAACAACTGATATCATCAATGACCCATGGCTTCTCTCAAAGTAACCCACTGCACTGACAACCTCAAATCATTGGCACCCTTTGTTGGGTTTCCGAGGCTGCAGGTCTTCATAGGGTGATGCTTCTCATCCTTCTCCCTCTGAACAGCTAGTAAATGTGAACCCCTAAGTTTTGGTTAGCAGGACAGCATGTATTGGCCAACGCCACCAGGAATTCTCTTGGGCCCCAGAGTAGACTCTTAACTTGTCCAGTCTTTTTTGCCATCATGGGGATAGGGGAATGAGTCATTGACGTGGAATGTTGTTTGTTGTTAGGTGCCATAGAGTTGACCACAACTCCTATGAGCGCATGAACAAAAGATCTGAGCCTTGCCCTGTCCTGTGCAATCATCCTCATGATTTCCAACATATTTGAGTCTATTGTAGTCAATGCGTCAATCTATCTTGTTGGGGGGTTGTCTTCCTCTGGCCCTCCACCTTTGTTAGCATTATGCCCTTTTCTAAGGACAATGTGTCTCTAAGGAGCACCTTTGTTGCACTTTCTCCAGAACAGACTTGGCTTGTTTTTTAGGCAGTTCTTAGAAAATTCAGTTCTCCTCTCCAACACTGTAACTCAAAGACGTCGATTCTTTTTCACATTCATTAATCAAATATTGTGCTCTTGTGTTAGCTCATGAATACCATTTATACATTTAAAACTTTCTGCCTACTTGCCTACTCATTCTATCACTGTAGTTTCATAGTGGTTTCTGGAGAGCACAAATTTAGACTTTTGTCTTGAATCTATTGTCCATTTTTCAAAAATCTCACTTTCTTGAAATAGTTTCAATGGGTTTGGGAGGAAGAGGTTCCATATATGTCTGTAACATTTTTACATTCTCACATTACTTAGTCCAATGCATTCTGGGTGCATTTATTTATCAATCAATATTAGTTACATTAAAACATAAAGGAATTTAAACTCTTACTGCTTTGTGCTTTAAAGCTCACAAAACATTAACAGTATACTAGATGATATTACAGATCATGCCTCAATATAACTGTCTCTCTAGTGACTCTCTGCTTTTCCAACTAAATTCAGAACAAAGAGAATCTTTACGGGTAGTCCTTTTTCTTTCATGTTTAAATAAGCCTCCAGGGGACAGCAGCAGAACAAATTTATTATAGCTTGTAAATCAACAATATTAAAACCAGTTTTTAGCTCTTAGTACTTGAAGTGTTAAAGGAGAGGTGGTTTTAAGGGAGGATTTGGTGGCCCTGCCTCCTCCAATATGGTCCTCAGTTAAAAGAAGTGAAAATGTAAATAATTAACTTTATCAATAGGTAACTCCTTCACACAGCATTAGTTCTGCTTGCAAACACATTTGGTTTAATTTTATTTTCTATCTGAACATTCTTAAGCAAGTGCTTCTGTTTTGGTGTATGATGAGTGAGATTGGGTTAAAATTACCTCTTTAGAGTACTAAAGAGTAACAGTGTCAGTCTGGAGACTAAGGTGTGCCTGATCCAGGACATGGTCTTCACAATTACTTACTATGCATTAGAGAGCTGGACAATAAATAAGGATAATAGAAGGATCGATTACTTTGCATTGCAGTCATGGAGAAGAGTGTTGAACATAACCGTGAACTGCCAGGAGAGCAAATTGATCTGTCCTGGAGAGGGTGAAACCAGACTGCTCCCTAAAGGCAAAGATTTTGAGGTTCCATTTCACATACTTTGGGCAAGTGTTCAGGAGGGACCAGCCCTTGGAGAGGGATATCGTGCTTAGAAGGTCAGAGGGCCAACAGAAGAGAAGAAAACCGAGGATGAAATGGACTGACTCAGTGACTGAAGAAAAGGGATTAGGTCTGTCAGAGATGATGAGATGGTTCAGGATAGGGCAGGTTTCAGAGCTAATGTACATAGGATTGCTATGAGTTGTAGGTGACTCAATGGCACATAACAACAACATGCTTTCTGGATTGCAGTGCAGCTTCTTAGCATAAGGCCATCAGAGCTCCCTAGTTAAATCCTATTAGATCTCTCTCTCCCTTTTTTTTTATGTAGATCTCTCTTTTTTTTTTTTAAATTTCTGTTAGATCTCTTTATTATACAAAATATTATGCAAATATAAAGGGATACTATTATTTTTAAATAAAATTTTTCTTTTATACCACTTTACTTCCAAAGTTTGTATACATTTTTTTCACATTGGATCTTTCCCATTTCTCTCCATCCAACAAATTGTGTGACCCTGTGATTATCTCTGCCCATCCTAACTCCTCAGCTCCCACCCTCCCATCCTTGGATCCTCATATATGTTTTACTAGTTATCTTTTTATTTCTACAACAATGACCTTATAAAGTATTTGTCCTTATGGGACTGAGTTAGTTCACTTAACATAAGGCTCTCCAGTCCTTCCCAAGTCAGGTAGTGATTTACAAAATCACTGTTCCTGGGGACACTATGTTTTTAACAGCTTAAAGCAGACTCTGTTGTACTAAAGAAGGAGTGTTGGAGGTTAAGTGGTCAGCTGCTAACTGAAAGGTCAGCAGTTCAAACCCACAATCCACTCCTTGGGTGAAAAATACAGCAGTCAGCTTTCCTAAGGAGTCTAGAATTGGAAGCCATATGGGTGCAGCTCTCCTCTGCCCTATAAGGATGCTATAAGTTAGCAACAACTTGATTGCAATGGTTTTTTTTGGTGTTGAACTAAAAGTTTTTTGTTTGACCAGTATACTTTGAAAAATCAAACACACAAAAATAGAGATAAGAACTACTTGAATTCCTTGCTTTTTGAGTAGGATGGGCCTGCTATTTCTACTTCTAAATCCTATGGCTTTTCTTTTGTGCTCTGCTGAGGAAAAGGGGGTGGCAGAGATACTGAGGTAACATAGGCTTCAGTCTTTCAAAGCTCCCTGTATTTTACCTGGCTTCTTTCCTAACCCTAAAGTTAGGCCCAAGTTTCAAGATCTCACCGGCTCATCCAATGAGATGATTTTGTAAACTAAGAAGATCAAGTTCGGGAGGTTTTTCTGCATTTTTTTTCTGTCTAAATATTCAAAATGCTCGAAGGTGCCAGTACTTTTCTTACACTCTTCTTTGTGATGTCAAGGGCTCTCAGCTATTTCTGTTAGTTTCTATTGCTGTTTAGAAGAAAACTCAGTGTGTACTTTAGTCTTCTGTTCTGAACTTGCATACTTGACATTGAAAAAGTTTCAAACAGCTGAGAAAAAAGTCAACTGGAAGACAGACACAAAGCCATTCTCAAGGATTTCTTCCTTTGTCTCTGAAACACTTTTTGACCACTGGAAAGTGAGCTGATGCTTTCCTTTTGTTTCTTTTAGTCTGTTCACCAAAATATTGAAAAGGGGAGGGAGCTTTGCATCCACAGAGTTTTCTTTTTTCTCATCTGTGTGAAAGACTCTATTGTTCCACCTCCACAGTTGAGGGCAAGCCCTGGAGAAAGTAGCTAAAGATCAAGAAGAGAGAGAAGAATGACTACTGACATGTATTTTCGGAGTGGCAAACTCTGACTAAATGAATAATACACTGATATGTGAAAGAGGATCCTTGTTGCATTTGAACAGTCTAATGCGACTGTGTTATCACCAGTGTCTTTTGTACTGTGTGTACTTGATTTAATCAGGAACGAAGCCTTTAAACTGACTCCATAAACCCAGAGCACAGTAGTTAGTTGTCAGCTGTGATTAGATTTAATTAGGGTAAGTGGAAAATACGTCTTTTTCCCCCCTCTCCACTTCTTTACCTACCCAACCCCCCCTCTCTACCTTTTTGTTTCCTTTTCTCAAGGAAGTGTGGTTTTGCTCCCTCCCCGATTTCCTTGTTCTCAAGAATTAAAATGCAAATATACACATGAAGTGATGAAATGAAAATATGTACCTACTTAGTTGTATGTGTGTGTGATTTTAATATATTCTTAAATGACATACAATCTGCTGTGTTAGCTGCCTTCATGTGGTAGTTTATTAACCAGATTCCCTAAATATGAAATTTCAATGCATAATTACAACCATAAATCTGAAAAAAGCTTTCGTTATGAGGGAAAACACTGCATGATAAAGCCAGGATGGGGGAAGTGGTTGTGGACAATCAAATTTTCTTACACAGAGCCATTAAATATTTTAGTCAGGGAGACCTGTATGAGAAATACTATCATAAGACATAGAATTATTGATCTAGTGGCAAAAAGCTGTGCTGCAATCCCAAAGCCATGCAGTTCGAATCCACCAGCTGTTTTTTAGAAGGATGGACAATCTACTCCCATGCAATACACTATCTCTGAAAACTCACTGGAGGGTCAGTTATGGGGTGGGTTTTGACTTGATGGCACACAACAGCAGCAGCAGTAGTAGATAAAGCCATTGAGGTATTTCAGGTTGTACTATTGTGAAGCCAAAGGGAGCTTTGGTGGCCTAATGGGAAAAGAGTTGTGCTATCTACTCACAGGTGAGGGGCTTGAATCCACCAGTGGCTTTAAGGAAGAAAGATAGGCAGTCTCCTCCTGCATGATTTACAGCCCTTGAAAACCTGCTGGAGGGTTAGCAATGTGTGAGTTAATTATGATTTGATGGCAATGAATTGTTTGTTATTGTTATTGTGGACCACAATAAATTGTTGTTGTTGTTTGGTGTCGTCAAGTCGTAAAGGACTCATAGTGACCCTATGAATGAACAGCCTGAACACTGTTGGTACATAGAGTTTCCGGAGCCAAGGCTTTTTGGAAGTGGATGCCGCTCCTGCTTCCAGGCTTGATTTAGTCGGGAAGCTCCAGCCAACACAGTCCACCGTGGGCCATGTTGTTCCTGGTTGGCTCCTCCCAGGGTCTTGGGAAGTTCTCCTTGCCAGAAGGAGCATGGTGGTGTGAGCGCAGGAATCATGGCAAGCTTTAGGAGTCAACTGTTTTTCCGGGCATGTGTTTGACGTGCAGGTTTGCTCTGTCCCCTGGAGCGAGGCAAGCCAGCCTGGGCCTAGGGTTTGAACAATAAATTAGGAATTTAAATAAACTTAATATTGTTTTGTGGCTACTGTAGGTATCTGCCATCAAGTTTGTCCCTTGCATAATGGGACATCACTGTTTCGTCCTGGGCTGTTCTTATTCAGACATGGCGGACTTTCAAATTGGGTGGTTGAAAACCCAATTGAAGAATTCTTTCTGAGTGTTTTCTCAGAAATTTCTGCATTGGGTAATGGTTTTTCTACATGATAGAAAGGACATTTTCTGGGAAAATAGAGATCGGATGTACAATTTTTGTGTCCAAGTGCCATCTAATACAGTGCTTAATGAAAACTGGCGATCAGATATGTAAAGCACTAGCATGTATATTAGGGAGCTCTGGTGGCCTAGTGGCAAGAAGCTGTGCTGCAATCCCTAAGGCACATGATTTGAAGCCATCTGCTGCTCTGCAGAAGAAAGATGGGCAATCTCCTCCTGTGCAATTAATTGCCTCTGAAAACCTGCCAGGGAGTCAGCTATGGGTTGGTTCCAACTCTAGGTAAAACAACAAGAAACATGTGTATGCAAGATTCTGAGAGGAAACACCACTTAAGAAAGTAGAAATACAAGGAAGAAGAGTGGGGGAAGGATGAAGAGTGAGGTAAAACTGGAAATCTGGGAGAATTCCATGATTTAATGATAATTTTAAACAAGAATAATTATGAGGAAACACAGAAAAACCTAAGGTTTGAAAGGGATAAGTGGAGTGCAACATCATGAAAGTTATAGTTACAAATCTAGTTAGATCAATTACTCAAGGGCTGAGGACAGATCTCTAGACACTTGGTTTCCAGAGGTGAGGTTCTTCAGGATAAAGGTGAGAAGCAGTGATCTCCAGTGACCAGAAGCACTCATCACCTATTTTTGAGGGAATTATCATGAATCTTGGGGCTTAAAGTCTTTATTATTCCCAGAAAGTGTCAAATTGAAGGTGAGATGGTTTTCAATAGCTGGATATCTTTATTGATGAAGACCAAACCTTTTTCTAGCAGAAGCAACAGAAAAGGAAAATTTATAAGAGAATATCAAATCTGGTGATAAATCTCAGGTTCCAATTTTAGACTATTGTCACATTTTTTGATGCATTTTTATAAATGTACATGGAGTACACATGCACAGGAGTTTCAGAGTTTTTGGAAAATAAATATGATCCATTTTTTATATATTTCTTATCATAGGTAATTTTGGTAGTAGTATATGAGGTTTGATACAGGCCATGGTCTTCGCAATCACTTGTTATGCATCAGAGAGTTGGACAATGACCAAGGAGGATAGAAGGAGAATTGATGCCTTTGAGCGGTGGTGCTGGAGAAGAGTATTGAGAATACCATGGACTGCTAGGAAAATGAACAGATTTGTCCTGGAAAGGGTTAAACCGGAGGCAAGGATTCTGAGGCTCCGTCTAACATATTTTGGACATGTTGTGAGGAGAGACCTGTCCTTGGAGAAGGACATCATGCTTGGGAGGGTGGAGGGACAGCACAGGAGGGGAAGGCCCTCTATGAGGTGGATGGATTCAGTGACTGGGATAATTGGGATGGGAGTGTCAGAGACAGTGCGATTGGCACAGGACAGAGCAGAGTTTAGGGCTGTTGTACATAGGGTCGCTATGAGTCGCAAGCGATTCAATGGCGCATAACAACAACAACAACAAAGAGGTTGGCTTTTTTATCAAAGACTTTAGGCGTCTTGGCAAAATATCTGGAAAAGTCAACCTTCCAGTTCATTCTTGTTTATTTATTCAGTGTTTCTAGTATTTCAGTCACATTTTCTCCCCTCTCAAGCTATTTTCTAGTCCTTGATTATCATGGGTTCAAGTAGGCTTTCCCCAAAATATATGTTGTAAATTGTAACCCCTGAGCAGTTTATAGTCTCACTTGGAAAAGCATTGCCTTTGTTATGTTATTAAACTAGAAATAATGTAGGGTCTATTTAGAGTCAATCTTTTCTGAGATTTGAAAGAAAATAAACAAGTGAGCTGAGCAGAGAGGGGAGATCAATGCCAAACCACATGGAGATATCCTGGGAATCAAGGAACAAGTTAAAGAGACAGGCTCTAACCCTGCAAAGAAGGAACTCAACTCAGCCCATTGCTGTTGAGTCACAGTCAGCTCATAGTTGGGCCTTCAGTGTGTTTTCTTTTCTTCCTCCGCCACCCGCCCCCCCCCAACCCCCAGTGTGTTTTCAAAGGCTATACACCATACTGGAGGAAAGTGCCCATCCTTTTTCCTATGCAGAACTGGAGAATTCAAACTTTTGCCTTTGCTTGGCAGTCCAAAAAACTGTCCATTAGACTTTCAGATCCCCCACCCTCCTCCAAAATGCAGTGTCCTGAATTTGAACTTCTAGTCTGCTTAACAGAGGGAAAACAGATTTGTTTGTTAAAGCTATCCATGTGTGGTGTCTCTGTTACTGCAGCTTGTAGGTGACTAAGACACACAATTGGTGAGTCTCTGTGAATTCAAGGCATATAGGAGATATTTGCCTCTGGGGTGGAACCAACTCACAGTTTACCCTCTGGGTTTTCAAAGGCTGAATCACACAGGATTAAATTGTCCATCTTTGCCCTGTGAATAGCTGGTGGATTCGAACCTCCTGTCTTTAACTTGCCAGTAGAACCCTGCGTCCACCTGGCCAAACTTTTCTTTAAGGCCGAGAAATATTCCATTAGGTTTCATGTATTTATTCATTTGATATTGATGACCATTTATGTTATTTCCACCATTTGGCTATTCTTGATAATGCTGCAATACACATTGATGTCCCAGTATTTTTTTTGTGTCTGCTTCTGCCTTCCATTCACTGGCGTATACACTGAGGACTGTGCTTGCTGGGGCATGTAATAATTCTATTTTTGAGGATAGAATTTTTATAGTTTGACATGTAGAACCCATTTTGCAACATGACTGTACCATTTTACTGTTAAAACACGTGCTACTGTTTGTTACTATTCCTTCTTGTTCCTATGTTTTGTAATTCCAACTATAATTTTATAGTTTAACAGCCAGTAGTCTCTATCATCTTTGTTGGTTTTTTTTACCCTTGGGTTGAAACAGACCTGTCTTGAAGAGGGTTAAACCAAGATTTCCTTGGAGACTAGGATTTTGAAGCTCCACCTCACTTACTCTGGGCATGCGGCCAGGAGAGATTGGTCCTTGGAGAAGAATATCACGCTCGGAAGGGTGGACAGACAGTGTAGAAGAGGGAGATCCTGGATGAGATGGATTGATATAGTCAGTAACTAGGGCAATGGGGGTTGGTGTGTCGGAATTAGTGAGACTGGCTCAGGACAGGGCTGCTATAGATAGGGTCGCTATATATCGCAGGCAACTCAGTGGCACATAACTACAATAACATACTATGACATGTTTGGAAGCAGAAGTGACATCCACTTCCTAAATAGCATGCCTCTGGAAACTCTATGATAAATGTTGATAGTTGTAGAGTGGCTTCAGGCCTTTTGTTCATAGGGTCGCTAATGAGTCGTGCTCAATTCAAAGGCAGTCAAAACAATCTCCATCATAGAGATCTCTAGTGGCCTAATGGTAAGGGGTTGTGCTGTCAACCTGAAGGCAGGCAGTTTAAATTCATTAGCTGCTCCTTGGGAGAAAAATGGGCAATCCCCTCCTGTGTGATTTACAGCCTCTGAAAACCCGCTAGAGGGTCAGCTCTGAGTCGGTTCTGATTTGAAGGCATGTTGGTTACAACAAAAATCTCTTTCATTGGTACTCAATCGACTCATCAATTACACCAACTAGTAGATAATTCTTGCTCTCTCTTCCCTCTGTAGAAACACATGAGTGTCCAGGAGATTAATATGTTAATTTATTTTTGTCTCATCAGGTGGACTTTATATTCACCAAGGTCTTCTGAATTAGTTAACAAATCTATTTATGTCAGCTGTATTTTCTTGGAAATTACCTAAATCATTAAATTATGAACACAAAGGATTTTTTAATGTGAAAAGTAAGACAGCTGTCTCTATGAGAACCACACTTAATAGTTTGGATGGGACCAATAAAGGTGAGTTACTGTGTAAGACAAAAAGATATGGGTATATGGTTCTAATCCACCAGATACTGTGCTGGAGAAGGAGGGGCAATCTCTTCCTGTACCAGTCAGATCCGATTTGACAGTACACACACATAAAAATAATAAAATTAAAAAAAAAAAATAAAAGAAGCCAGAATTTCTAGGCAGGTCTGCAAAGATTCAGCCTTTCAATTACCTCTCTGGCTTCATGTCTTATTATTCCCTTAATTGTTCTTCTCAAGCCATACTGGCCTGCTTGGTCCGCCTCAGAAACACCAGGCACTCTCTGGCCCTACAGGATTTTCTTTTACTCTGCCCTCTTCTTCACCCTGTTCCTCTTCAAGCCCAGGTGAGAAATGCAGGCCTTGACTACTTCTCACATCCCTACATTTTCTATTCCATTTGGCCTACCAACTTTTCCCTTTTATGTAGCTTGCTTTCTTACCAACTTATTTCTCGCTATCTACCTCTTTTTGCTGGATTATAAATTTTAAGAGGGCAAAAATCAAGGAAGCTCTGGTGGTCTAGTGGCAAGAAGCTGCACTGCAATCCCAGAGGTGCACAGTTCAAATATACCAGATGCTCCGCTGGAGAAGGAAAACAATCTCCTCCTGTACCAGTCAGATCTGATATGATGGTACGTGCACAAAAAATAGTAAAATAAAAAAAGGGAGGGGGGCAAGAATCTTTATGCATCATGTTAAGTATCCTGAGGTCCTAGAAACATGCTAATGCATGGAAAGTAGTTAGAGATGTGGATTTTAAGTATGTAGGTAGCTAACTGATAGCTAACCAGCTTTTGTCAAGTCACCTCCGACTCATGACAAGCACATAAAGTACAGAAGGAAACATTGTCTTGTCCTGTGTCATCTTGATGGCTGGCATGTCAGAGTCCATATTGAGGTTATTGTACTAATCCATCTCACCAAGGATTCCCTCATGCTTGCTAATCCTCTAAAAAACAAACAAACAAACAACCAGTCTTGCTCTAGATACTGATATTATTTTGATGGCATATTCAAATCAAGAAACTTTGTGTTGTGATCTGTGAGATTTTCACTGCTTAAGTTTTGGAAGTAGATTGTTAAGTGTTTTTCCTCAAGCCTAGCTTAGCTTGGAAGTTTTGGTAAAACTTTACCATGGATGTCTCTCTTTGTATTTGAAATACCAGTGATACAGCTTCCATCCTCACAGCGAAACACACCACAGTAGATGGGCAGATGTGCATAGGGTAGAATGAATGAATGAACAAATGAATGGAAGAATCAGAAATGACCCGAAAATGATCATTGGCCAAAGGTTAAAATAGGAAAGATCAGTGTCTGGGGGCTTATTGGGTAGAGCAATGATATCTTTAGACATTAATGTCCATGGAATGATTCTTAAAAAGGCCGAATATAACATGGTTGTCAGAGTAAGCTGGTCGTCAGGGAAGCAGAGCTAGAGCAGAAGGATAATGGGGTTCAGCCAGGTGATGGGAACTGAAAAACAGAAAGAAGCAGGTCAGCAGTTTGGGCAATGGCAACCAAAGTAGACACTGGAGAGACTGGGTGACTTTCAAGGTCAAATACCCTATTATTGATGTTATGTGCCATTGAATCCACTATGACTCATAGTGACCCTAAAGACAGTGCCTCTGAACTTTGACCTACCCTGAGCCAATCTTGTCGTTTCTGACACACCTGACCCCATTGCCACAGTCCCTGTATCAATCCATCTCATCCAGGGTCTTCCTCTCCTGCACTGAAACTCTACCCTTCTAAGCATGATGTTCTTCTCCAAAGACTGGTCCCTTCTGGCGATATGCCCAAAGTATGGGAGACAGAGCTTCAAAATCCTTGCCTCCTAGGATAAGCCTAGTTTTACTTTTTCCAGGATAGACCTATTTGTTCTCTTGGCAGTCCATGGGATGGATACTCTTCAGTACTCTTCTCCAGCACCATAACTTGGAGGAATCGGTTCTTCTTCTGTCATCCTCATTCTTTGTCCAGCTCTCAGATGCACAGCAAGCAACTGAGAAGACCATGGCTGGATCAGATGCACCTTAGTCTCTAGACTGTCATTGTTGTTGTTTGGCACTCGGGAGAGATCCCTGACAGCAGATTTTCCCAGTGCAACTCATCTGTTGATTTTCTTACTGCTGGTGACAAGGGTTTATAGATCCAAGAAAGATGAAGTTGATAACAACCTCAATCCTTTCTCCACCTATTTTTTAAAAATATTTTTTATTTTAATTGTGATTTTAATGAATGTTTACAGAAAGTTGGATTTTCGTTTATTCATTGCTGCACATTTTCTTCCTTCTCCTTCCCTTCCCACTCCCTCTGCTCACTTTTAAAAAAATTATTATTATTCATTCATCATTGTACAATTAAATTCCTTCTCTCCCCTCTCAGTCCTCTTTGCAATGTACCTCTTTCCCGAGCTGTAGTCATAAATATAATGTCCAATCGTATATTCCTTTTAACCAATTTTTTCCTTCATCTGTTCCAATGCAGTGTTATGATACTACCTATCATCACAGTGGTGAGGATCTTCGTTTCCTTGATGTTGAGATGCAATCCAAATTGTATTACAGATATCCTGTGCTGCCAGGAAATTTCTTATCCCTTGTCATACTGTCCTCAGCTCTGAAGACTTAAGGCGAACAATGCGAGGCTGAAATGGGTAGTCTCCTCACACTGAGCAGGTCCTTGCCGAAGGGACTCTGCCAACCTAAGCATATTACATAAAATGCATTTTTAAAAAGTCTGTTGTTCAGGCCTGTTAATAGCTTAGATTGGGAAATCAGAACATATTTGTGAATAACTTATTGTACTTCATTGGATAATTGTGGCAAGTATTCACTATGAGTTGAACTGGGGAAAACAGGCCCGAGTAATCTTACTCATATTTTCTACATTATGTGTTTCCAATTTTGATTCTGTAAAGAAGGCAGACATATGTGTGTGTGTGTGGTTATATTCATTTAAGTGTAACAAAGGTCTAAAAATACAGAATCAGAACCGTGTCATTGATTTCACATGCAAGCAAGATTCTACTGAAGATCATCCAAAAACGATTAGAACAGCACATCAGCAGAGAACTGCCAGAAGTCCAGGCTGGGTTTAGAAGGGGTCGTGGTACTAGGGATATTGTTGCTGATGTTAGATGGATCTTGGCTGAAAGCAGAGAATACCAGAAGAATGTCTATCTGTGTTTCATTGATTATGCAAAGGCATTTGACTGTGTGGATCATAACAGACTGTGGCTGACTCTGAGAAGAATGGGAATCCCAGAACATTTAATTGTGCTAATGCGAAACCTATACTTGGACCAAGAGGCAGTAGTCAGAACAGAGCAGGGTAACACTGCATGGTTCAAAATTGGGAAGGGTGTACGCCAGGGATGCATCCTGTCTCCATACCTTTTCAACATGTTTGCAGAGCAGATTATCTGAGAAGCTGGGCTCTATGAGGAGAATTGTGGCATCAGGATTGGTGGAAGGTCTATTAACAATCTCCGTTATGCAGATGACACAACCTTGCTTGCTGAAACTGAGGAGGACCTCATGCACTTGCTGCGAAGGGTCAAGGACTGCAGCCTTCAGTATGGACTAAGGCTCAATGTCAAGAAGACAAAGATTCTCGCCACTGGACCAATTAGCAGCGTCAGGATGGATGACGAAGAGATTGAGAGTGTTCCCAGCTTCAGTTTGCTCGGCTCCACAGTCAACACTTGGTACCAGCAGTCAGGAAATCAAAAAGCATATTGCGATGGGAAAGTCTGCTGTTAGGGACCTCTCAAAGGTACTCAGGAGCAACAGTGTCTCTCTGGAGACTAAGGTGCGCCTGATACAGGCCATGGTATTTTCAATCGCTTGTTATGCATCAGAGAGTTGGACAATGACTAGGGAGGACAGAAGGAGAGTGGATGCTTTTGAGCTGTGGTGCTGGAGAAGGGTACTGAATGTACCATGGACTGCCAGGAAAACAAACAGATTCATCTTGGAGAGGATAAAACCAAGCTACTCCTTGGAGGCAAGGATTCTGGGGCTTTGTCTGACATACTTTGGACATGTTGCCAGGAGGGACGGGTCCTTGGAGAGGGACATCATGTTTGGGAGGGTGGAGGAACGGTGCAGGAGGGGAAGACCCTCTATGAGATGGATTGATTCGGTGACTGGGGTAATTGGGATGGGTGTGTCAGAGGCGGTGGGGTTGGCGCAGGATAGAGCAGGGTTTAGGGCTGTTGTGCATAGGGTCACTATGAGTCAGAAACTACTCGACGGCACATAACAACAACAACAACATGTAATACATTTAATTTTAATAATGAAATTTATACATTTCATCTTTTCCTCTTTCACCTAATTGGTATTTAAATGCTCTCAATTTTCAGGACTAGGGATAGCTTTCTTAATGTATAATAGTTGTAATGTAAAAATTATAAATTATTTAAATGTACTGAGAACAAACGGTTATCTAATTTCTGCTTTAAGAGCTACAACACATAGATATTTTTTTAAAGTACTATTTGTACCAGCCCTGCAGGCAGAATTTTTGAAGCTCAGCCAATTTACTTGGTGCTCTTCAATGTGTCCGTAGTCTTCTGACTGACCTGATTAGAATCACTAGAAGAATATGGTGATAAATTCCTGGGTGTCACCCCAGCAGATCTATAGATGTAAAGTCTTCTTTTTAATAAACTTCAAAGTCAAATGTCTGGGTGCTCATGTTTTAGAAACATTGAGTCGATTTTGAGGTAAAACATGTCTTGGAGTAATATGAGACATGAAGTTAAAGTTTCTGGTTCCATATAGTCATTATCACTGCTGTTACTGCGGTTGTTGTTAGGTGCCAATCAATCAAACACCACTCATAGCAGCCCTAAGAACAACGAATCTGAGCCCTGTACTATTCTCGCAATCTCTGACACACGCTCATTGGTGAAGTCACTGTGTCAATCCATCTGATTGAAAGTCTTCCTCTCCTTCACCATTCCTCCACCTTTCCAAGCATGACGTCCTTCTGTGAGATGAAACTTTGCTGTCTTTGCCTACAAGAAGCACTCTGGCTACATCTCCTCTAAGACATATGTTTGTTCTTTTGGCACTCCATGGAATATTTAGTACTTTATTTCTACTTCACTAGGTTGTGCCAAGAAATCTGCAGGACAGCTACCTGGCAAACTGACTGAAAGAGATCCATATTTATTCCCATTCCTAAAAAACGATGACCTGACAGGGTGTGAAAATTATCAAACAGTATCACTGATAGCACATGTAAGCAAAACCTGCTGAAGGTTATCCAAAACCAACTTTAACAGTATATTAACAGAGAACTACCAGAAATACAAGCTGGGTTTAACAGAGTTCATGGCACTAGAGACATTATTGCCACTGTCAGATGGATCTTGGCAGAAAGCAAAGAGTACAAGAGAAATAATTATCTGTGTTTCATTGACTATGCAAAAGCATTTAACTGTGTGGATCAAAACAAACTATGATTAACCTTGAGGAGAATGGGAATCCCAGAACACTTGATTGTGTTTATGCTAAACTTTTACTTGGACCAGGAAGCAGTCATCAGAACAGAGCAAGAAAACACTGCATGGTCCAAAATCAGGAAAGGAAAGAGTGTATACAATGAAATTGTTATGGACAGGAATTCCAAAGTGGGGATGATGCTCACCAATGTATGAGAGAGATCACTCATTTGTATGTGAACAAAATAATAGTTTATCATTTCACATTACTAGTTTGGTTTTATTTTTGTTGTTATTGTTATGCGCCATCGAGTCACCTGTGACTCATAGTGATCCTATGTACAACAGCTCTGAAGCCTGCTCTGTCCTGAGCTAGTCTCACTGACTCTGACACACCTATCGTCATTGCCACAGTTACTATATCAATCCGCCTCATCCAGGGTCTTCCTTTCCTGAGTTGTCCTTCCACCCTTCAGAGCATAATATCCTTCTCCAAGGACCTGTCCCTCCTGTCCGCTTGCCTAAAGTATGTGAGACAGAACTTCAAAATTTTAGCCTTTAAGGAGAAATTTGGTTTCATCCTCTCCAAGACAGACCTATTTGTTTTCTTGGCAATCCATGCATTGTACGTTCAAGACTTTTCTTCAGCACCATAACTCAAAGACATCAATTCTTCTTGTCATCCTTAGTCATTGTCCAACTCTCTGATGTATAGCAAGTAACTGCAAAGACCATGGCCTGGATCAGGCGCACTTTAGTCTCTAGATTGACATTGTTGCTTCTCAGTACTCTGGAGAGGTCCCTGGCAGCAGATTTTCCCAATGCAATTTCATCTTTTGATTTCCTGACTGCTGGTGCCAAGAGGGTTGATTGTGGAGCTTAGCAAGCTTTAATTGTTGGCAACCTCAATCTCTTCTTCATCTATCATGGTGCTGCCAATTGGTCCAGTGGTGAGAATCTTTGTCTTCTTGATGTTGAACTTCAATCCACATTGAAGACTATAGTTCTTGACCTGCAGCAAGTACTTCAGGGTCCTCCTCAGTTTCATCAAGCAAGGTTGTATCATCTGCATAACATAGGTTGTTGATGAGTCTTCCTCCAATCCTGGTGCCACATTCCTTTTCATACAGCCCAGCATCCCAAATGATCTGTTCTGTATATTAATTGAAAAGGTATTGAGACAGAATGCATCCCTGATGTACTCCTTTCCTGATTTTGAACCAAGCAGTGTTTTCTTGCTCTTTTCTGAGGACTGCTTCCTTGTCCAAGTATAGGTTTCACATAAGCACAATCAAGTGTTCTGGGATTCCTACTCTCTTCAAGATTAACCACTATTTGTTGTGATCCACACAGTCTGTTTAGAGAAAATAAATTACTAATATTTAAGACAAAGACCCCTGGTGGCAGAGTAGTTAAGCACTAAGAGCTTAATCAAGTGGTCAGTGGTTCCAAACAGCAAGTTGCTTCACTAATATGGAATCTGCTTCTGTAAGGAGTACAGCCTTGGAACTGCTAGGGCAGTTCTACTCTAACCTACAGGGTGGCTATGGTTCAGAATCAGCTCAGTGGCACACAACAATAAAGACAATATTTACTATTCTGATTGCTACGAGCACCTGCACAGAAGTTACACAAGAAAAATATTTGGGGTCTGCATCTCTGGGTGGCACAAACAGCATTCTGAGTCACTAACCAAAGACTTCAGGCCTAACCAGATATTCCTTAGAAGGTCTGATAATCTGCTTCCAAAAGGTCACAGACTAAAAAACTCCTGGATTGCTCTTCTCTGTCACACATCGTGCTACAATGAGTTGGAACTGACTTGACAATAAGGTTTGTTTTCTGCTTACGTGTCTAATCCTAAGAGCTGGACTGTGGAGTTCTCACTTCCCTGGCTTTGTGGATTGACACACACTATATTTAAATGTGCTTAGGTGAGTGAATTTAAAGATTGCATTGTATGCTTAATAAAATGAACAAATGAGTTTAAAAGATTGCTACAAAAAGTGAAATTAATGATAATAATCAATTCACTGATGAATAGTAAGAAAAATGTCAGCAGTGACATTTCCCTTAACCCAATAAAACCAGCTCTTCTCTATTCAAGAGATAAAGAGTGAATTCATATGACCTCATAATTTTTTAAACAATCAAGTGAATATAAAAAATAATGAATTTGCTTACTGTATTATTGTAGGACCTCACACTTGTTGATTACTATGTCAAATTGAAACAGAACTTTTACATAATTGATTCATTAGAATGAAAATTTAGTATCATGATTTAGTAGGTAAAATAATGAAGCTTGTTTCTTCTATATCCTTGTGCCATTAAAAATTAGGAAGTTCTGGTGGCCAAGTGGTAGGAAATTGTGTTACAATCCTACAGGCATGTGGTTCCAGTTTACTATCCACAGGACAATCCACAGGAGAAGGATGGACAATCTCCTTCCATGCAATTTATTGCCCCTGAAAACCTACTGGAGGGATCAGCTATGATTCACTTCCAACTGGATGTCACACAATAACAACAACAATCATTACAAAGTAACTTTTAAACCATAAAAATCATTGAAGTTAAATGCAGAAATCATGAATTTGTGGTCATTCTGATAAAAAATATTAAGCTAAAACTTTAAAAAGTATATTAAATTGTTTTGCTTATGCAAATTTTAATAATATTAGCAACATTTTAATTGAGAACAGAAATTTTTTATAAATTAGCAAGTAAAATAAAAATTACATATATCTATATCTAATCTCTATCTCTATCTCTAACTTTATATCATCCCATTATAAGGGAGCTCTGGTGGCCTAGTAGGTAAGGATTTGCACAGCCAACACAAAGGCAGGAAGTTTGAATCCACTAGATCCTCTATAGGAGAAAAATGGACAGTCTCTTCCAAAGAAATTTATAGCCCCTGAAAACTCGCTAGAGGGTCCACTATGAGTTGATTCAACACTACAGCAACTGCTGTTAAGTCTATTCTAACTCGTTGTGATCCTGTGGCAGCAAACTGCTACATCTTCCTCCCCCAGGACACTGATGAGTTTGAGCTCCTGACCTTTTGCTTCAGCATAGACCTTTGACCACTGTGGTTCCAGAATCTTTCACTAGTTCAGTAGTATGTGCACGTACTTTATGTTGTTGACAGTTGCCATCAAGTTAACTCCAAGTCATGATGACCTTGTATACACGATAGAACACATATTATCCGGTCCTGCACTATCTTCACGATCTTGTTATGTTTAAATTCACAGTTCTCACTGTGTATTTCTTTTGCCTTTGCTGGCCTTCCATTTTACCTAATATGATGCCCTTCCAAATGATGTGATCAAAGTATAAATGGAAATCCTTGAAAATAATCTCTGGCCCATAGGATTTTCATGGACTACTTTTTGGAAGTAGCTTTCTAGTCTGTTTTTGTTTGTAAGCTTCAGTGAAGCCTACCCACCATGAGTGAGCTGGCTGGTGTCTAAAACGCTGATGGCATCAACTTTGCCACCAAATACACCCCTGCAGTATGACAAACTGACAGAAGGTAAACCAAAACCAAACTTGTAGACATTGAGATGATTCTAATTCATAGTGACCCTATAGGAGAGAGCAGAACTGCCCTATTGGGATTTCAAAGGTAA
This sequence comes from Elephantulus edwardii, assembly GCF_000299155.1. NCBI lineage: Eukaryota > Metazoa > Chordata > Mammalia > Macroscelidea > Macroscelididae > Elephantulus > Elephantulus edwardii. The sequence goes on along the minus strand of NW_006399891.1, from coordinate 1,767,744 downwards.
AATGCTTTGGTAGTTTGGTAGTAGACTGCCACATCATTGTCACATGGGCTACTCATAGGCTTAACTGGCTGATTTTATTATTAGCATACAAGTGTTTAATCCCTGTGTCACTAGGCTTTTTCAGCAGATGGGATTTGTAGATACAAAAATAAACCCAGGGCATATTCTTAAAACTTTGAAAATGGAAATGCTATTTCTGAACATTCCATGCACAGTCAAAAGAACTAATAGGTCTGCCCTGGACAGAGTAAAACCATGTTGCTCCTTGGAGCACGGGATTTTGAGATTCCATCTCACATATTTTGGTCATATAGCCAAGCAGGGCCCAGTCTTTAGAAAAGGACATCATGTTTGGAAGAGTGGAGGGACAGCACAGGAGAGGAAGGTCCTGGATAAGATGAGATTGATTGACACAATAACTGGGATAATGAGGGTGTGTCAGAGACAGTGATATTGGCTCAGAATAGAGACAAGTTCACAGCTATTGTCCTTAGGGTCACTATGACAAGTGACTTGATGGCGAATAACAACAACAACATGCTTAAAATGTGTTTTACTCACAAGTGAATGAGGTAAAAATAAGTCAATGATTTTCAACACTGGTGTATGCATTCAGTCTTTTTGATACTATATATAGGCTTTACTGCTAAGAAATGTATCCCCTGGTCAAACGTTTCTTTGTCTTTTGAGGGGAAGATTACTTTTCCATTCAACCATTTCTACATTTCATTTTCTTTTATGGCATTGATTATAATACCCACAATAAAATTATACTTTTGTATAATGCTAATTTTTTAAAAAAAATCTTTGTATCCTAGCTATGCTCTTCTGCCTTTATGAATTCATTCTTTGCAAAATGCCACTCTTTTGATTTTATATTTTTGATTATTCAAAGGAGTGAGTGATAGTGTTTTCCTTACTAGCCTATAGTTTGCCTGAAATGATTGCCTATTGTTTGTCTGTTCTTCTCTTCTTACTAGCTTGTCTGTTGTTTGCCTGAAAGTTGAGCCATGGGCTGAGTTTTGTTACAGAAAGGAAGAGTGACTAAGAGTTTCAGTGTCCCAGGTTCCACCAGTTTCTGTCAGAGCAGTAAGACTAGTCTTTTTTGGGGTTTGAGTTTTGCTTCTCATTTCCCTCTCTCTCACACTCTGTGCAGGATTTTCTGTGACTCTTTTTAGAGTGACTAGGAAGACAGAAAGAGAATTGGTGTCTTTGAGCTGTGTTGTTGGAGAAGAGTATTGAATATACCATGGACTGCTAAAAAACCAAACAGGTTAATCCTGGAGAAGGTTAAATCAGGCTGTTCCTTGGAGGCAAGCACTCTGAAGCTTTGTCTGACATACTCTGGACATGTTGCAAGGAGAGACCAGTCCTTGGAGAAGGACGTCATGCTTGGGAGAGTGGAGGGACAGTGCAGGAGAGAAAGACCCCCCTATGAGGTGGATTGATTCAGTGACTGGGGTAATTGGAATAGATGTGTTGGAGACAGTGAAACTGTCACAGAATAGTTGCAGGCAATTCAAGAACACAAAACAACAACAACAACAAGAAGTTGTCTTAAAGTTTCTTTATCAGCTAAAGGTTTGAAAATAGCCACACAAATCAGAACAATTTCTTTGTATACACCTCTACATAAAAATTTAATGTCAGCCCATATGATTGTATATTCTGCATCTGTTCACATTGATGTTTATTCTCACTTACTGCCATCAAGTTGGAACTGACCCTCCAGGGGATCTGGGAGGAGATAGTTTATCTTTCTCCCTTGGAGCCACTGGTGGATTTAAACCCCAGAGAGGCACTGCCTTTGGGTTAAAAGCACAAATCTCTACAGACTGTGCCACTCAGAGCACCGTTGTCTGTTTTTAGTTCTCAATGTTTGAACACTAGAGATATTATCTATTCCATTTTTTCACAGTAACTTCTAAAAATGTCCTAATAGTACACTGTGTCTACACTGGACTGCTAAACACAAGAGAAGTGCTCTGAACTCACCAGCTGTCCACGGGAGGAACACGGACAGACAGCTCCCAGGAAACTTTCAGTCTTGGAGACCCAGTGGATGGTTGCCACAAGTCAAAAGCAAGTCAGTAGCAGTGGGTTAGTTTTGCTATTAGCTCAGTTTTGCTGTTGTTCTATAAACAGCAAGTTGATAATGGTACTGTGATACTGTATGCTTTTGTATAGTACTATAATTACAAATGTCACTTATTTTGTTCATTCTTACAAAAATAACATATATGTTTTGCATAGGATAGATGCACTTATAGATGGCACAAGTTTTCTGGGATCAAGAGAGAATGGTTTTGATGATACTGACTTTGTCACTTTATTTCAGAACAAACCATTTTCCACATGAAATATTTTCCCCAATCATGTTAATTTATTAGGTATTTGTTGTAATATAAACAGCCCACTTTCATACCATGAATCGTATTAAATTACTATCCACTCTGTCTTTTCTGGCCAAAATATAAATATATTTCAAGTTCTGGTGGTCATGCCCATTAAAACTATTTACCATTTGAGGAAAACTATGGCATCTGACAATATCCCTGTCATGGACCTAAATCCAAACCAATTGTTCTTGACTTGACCTTGGCTCATGGAGACACCATGTGTGTGGAGTACAGAGTAGAACTATGCTCCAATAGATTTTTCCACTAGCTGATTTTACCCAACGGAGATTTCCAAGGCAGGTTAACAGGGATGGATTCTACCCATTAGCACTAGACCATAGTGTGTGCCATGAAGGTTCCTTAAGCTCTCTTTAATTCTTATTTATTAGATCTTTTGTTGACCAAGTGAGTATCTGTCTCCATTAATTTTCCTTTCCTTCTGCCATGTTAGTCTCACTACAGAGGTTCTGCCTTTTGAGCTTGCTTAAGGAGAAAAAGTTGGAACTTTCTAACTGCTACTGGACTGACCAAAAAGTCTGGATTTTCTGCAGCATCCTCCTGCATTCAGAAAGCCAGTCTCAGACGTATATCTCACAGCTTAATTTACAGGTTTGGCAGATGTCAAAATGCCCTCCATTTCCTCCCAGCATAACCCTTATTCCCAGCAGCTCCCTGGTGCCAGTTATAATTTAAATTCACAAGCCTGAAAACAGACTGGCACTTGAGACATAGATGGAAACAATTTGTGGGGGAGGTATAAAATAGCAGGGGTATACTTCTCTTGTTTACAGTCTATGATCCTGTAAGGATTTCATTTTGGAGTGGGATTGATTTGAATTCCACATATGCTCAGCTTGAATATTTTAGGGAGGAATTTTTATAACTACCTCTGATGTGGACTGGGTAGTGGTCTCATGACTAAAGAAGTTTATTTCTCCTCTACACAAAGTCTAATCATGTCAGCTCCACATGGAAAAGGAACAACCCAGAGAATTTAGAATAAGGAATTGAGGAAAAGGAATTTTTTTTTTTTTTGGAAATGCATCAACCTTATAACCTATTTAGAAATGCTAAGCCATTAATTGGCATTTTAGTATTTTTGCATAGTGATGAAGAAGACATGGGTATTAAGTGTGTATAACAAGTGTAACGTGACTTTGGCATTCACTGTAGTGGTCAGTAAATCCCAGGAAGCTCAAAAACTCACAACTGGGGAGCTCTGGTGGCCTAGTGGTAAGGAGCTGCACTACAATCCCAGAGGCGCACGGTTCAAATCCACCAGATGCTCTGCTGGGGAAGGAGGGACAATCTCCTCCTGTACCAGTCAGATCTGATTTGATGGTACACTCACACAAAAATAATAAAATAAATTTTTAAAAAAATTTAAAAAAAAACAACAAACCTCACAGCCACTGAGTTGGTTTTGACTCAACGATTCTCAAACGGGCTCCGAAGGCTATACATTATAATAGCAGGAATCTATATATCCTTCTCCTAAGGAGGGCAAGGTGGATTTGAACCACTGTAAATGTGAGAGACTTTTGGGTTAGCAGCACAATTTGCTACTGAGTATACCACCAGGGTTCTCTGGGCAGGCAAGAACAGCTATCAAAATCACATGTTTTCTATTTACATCTCAGTTCCCTAAACCAGCCATTTATCTAAGTTTACAGTATGTCAAACATTTACTTGGTCCATTATAGAAATAGAAGTATTCTTGTTAAGTGCCACTGAGTTGACTATGACTTATAGCGACCTGATGAACAACAGGTCTGAAACTTGCTCTCAAGGTTGAACACATTGTTTCAGTCACCTGGTCAATCCATTTGCTTGAGAGTCTTCTTCTCTTTTTCTGAACCTCCACCTTCCCAAGCATGATGTCTTTTTTCCAAGGACAGCCTCCTTCTGACAACATTGCTAAAATATGTGAGATCAAGTTTTACTGTCAGAAGTACTATAGTAGCACTTCCTCCAGGAGACTCGTTTGTTCTTTCAGCAGGTCATGTGATATTAGGGAGCTTGGATGTCTTAGTGGCAAGGAATTGTGCTGCCAACCCAAAGGTACATGATTTGAATCTAAGAGCTTCTCCACGGAAGAAGGATGGACAGTCTCTTCCCGTGCAATTTACTGCCTCTGAAAAACCACTGGAGGGTCAGTTAGTAATTGGGTTTGACTTGATGGTACAGAACAATGATAACAACAATGGGATATCCCATAGTCTTCTCCAACAGCACAATCAAAGGTATTGATTCTTCTTCTGTCATCCTTATTTATTGTCCAACTTTCAGATGCATACAAAATTATTAAGGAAACCATGGCTTGGATCAAGTGCATTTTAATCTTTATACTGACACTATTTTGCTATAGTACATTTGAGATATCCCTGATCAGTAGATTTTCCCAGTGCAACATGTCTTTTGATTTCTTGACTACTGGTCTTATGAGTGTTGACGGTGGGTCCACATAAAAAAAAAAATCATTGGCAACTTCAGCCTCTTCTCCACCTATCATGATGTTTTCTATTGGTTCACAATTGTGGATTTTTGTTTCACACTATTGGAACAAAAAAATTAAACCATATTGAAGGCTGTAGTGATTATCAATATATTTTCCATCCTTATGCCTGTAAAGGACATGGCACATTCTCACCAGATTTTATTTCCTGGAGCCTTCTTGACTTCTTGACAAATATGCCCATTTCTTTAAGATGGACATACAAAGACAGTAATGTAGGGCCCAGTCTCAAATCAGTAACATGACCTAGTCTGTGATAACACACTCTCACACTCATATATGCATTGACAAACTATGATTTAAGTGTTAATCCTAGTTCCTTTACACCATATGAAGTAGTTTCATGCAACTAAAGTATCATTCTCCATAGGAACTCAGAAAAGTATACAATGTGTATACATTGGCCAGTTTACCACAGATGTAATCTGAAGCTGTCTTTTTAAAAAAATTAAATAAAATCTAGACCTCATATTATCACCTGAGGAAATTAGGATTAAGCATTTTTAAAGGTTTCCATTGTTTTTTTTCATCAATACTTTCTAAATGTGATTGAAGTATCTCTGAATGTATCGGAGATGCTATTTGCTCATCAAAACAAAACATCTTCATCTTGTTTGGTTTTTTTTTTTTTTTGTTTTTTTAAAATGCCTGTTCTTTCTTCCTTAACAATGTTTTTTTAAAAAAACTTGTTTTGGAAGGAACCCAACTGGAAAAATAACATGGGTGTGGGCCTTTACATGCCAAGACCTCAAGGAATTCACTTACAACATATTTGAAGACTGGTGGAGGCCTCTGAATGCCACACCATATAGGTGTATGTGTGTAGAGTCCATGTATTAAGCCTGGATCAGTAAGAGGCTCATGCTTGGGTTAGAGAAGGAGGAAGAGAGAATACAAATAAGCTGGAAACCTGTTTGGATCATGACAGGTGGCTGTTGATTAGGACAGGCATCTAACTCACCAGGTGTCATAATGGAAATGTCAGGCCTTATTTTAGAAGAAAATTAGATTCAGTGGTAAGAGAGACACTCTAAGGACTAAATAACATAATAATAACATATTTTAAATATGACACTTCCCAAGAATATCAATTTTAAAATTTACTCTTGACAAAGATTAAAATAAAACACGTTTCTAAAATGTAAGCCAGGGAAAGGAAATTTACGAAAAGCATATAAACTGTCACAGGGGATTATATGAAATATTTTTACCCTTCCCCTTCCCCCATATTGATGAATGCAGGATTTGTGAAAAGTAGATTTTAAAATACTTTTTTAAAAAAATGGAATCATGTGCAAACAAATCTAGGCAGGAAGTAGATAAGAGGTTGTCTCAGGTTAGGACTAGGAGTTGAAATTAACTAAAAATAGGTATGAGGGACATTTCAGAATGGAAAGGTGATGGTTACTAAACTGTATATACTTAATAAATATAATTGAACTGTACATATACAATCAGGAAATTTTTATGGTATGTAACTTAAAAATTTAACCAGGTATGTTTGCCTGTTCTAAGAATAAGACATTATCTATTCTGGTCTCTTTAATACTATCAGTCATTAAATAATAAAATGCATCCAAGATTGTGCAGATTAATCCTGAATTTGTCTTTCGTATTCCTTTGGACAGTTTACCTGTCTTTATAATATAGAATTTTCTTTGGACAGTTCACCTGTCTTTATAACATAGAATTTTACTCGGTGTGCTTAATCTCATTGAGACTAATTCTCACAAATTTTCATCTTCAGGCTCTAACTGCTTACTGGGGATTTCCAGTAGAACATTTGCAAAAGTCAATTTGCATTATAAAGTGCACAAAGAAAAGGTTCCACATCTTAATTTGTTGAGCAGTGACAGGAATCTTAAAAATTTCTGATCCCTCTGGATCTAAGAGGTGTGAAAAAAACAAAAGGCACATGGAAGAAAATTAGTCCAAGAGATTAATGGACCATTGAAACCTTGTACTTTGAGACCACAAGAACTAGATAGTGCCTGACTTCCACTGTTGACTGCTCTGAAAGAGATAACTTTCGAAGCTCCCAGATAGAGTAGGAGACAAATGTAACAAACCCAAAAATCACTAAAAAAACCCCCAAAACACCCAACCATGGCCACTGGTCAGGAGACTCTGGTCCTTAAGCCTGGAAAGAAACTCAGACCATGACTCAACTTTCAGTCAAGAAGCAAACAGGTTGATTAGGATAATAACACCAGGGAAGTACATACTTCTTAGGCCAATTAACCATCAATTGGGCAACGTGCATAGGGGCAAAGTTCAGATGCAAAGAAGAATAAATGGAAACAGGAAACACAGGGAAGAAGTGGGTTGGAAGCGGGTTACAGGGTAGGAGTCTAATCAATGACATGGAACAAAATGAGCTGTTTAATATAAGATTTATTCATTCTATAAATGTTCCTCCAAGCAACATGAGAAAGTGGGGAAAAAAAGTCTCGAGGGGAAAAAAAATCAGAGAAGGGCAGAATAGGGTTATAAAATCCTACAGCCCAAGCTATCAGAGATTTCTTATTTAGGTCTTGAGTAGTTTCTTCCTCTGGAGGAAGATAGATGAAATTTTAAAGAGTATTTTCAATTGATTCGAACAAAGAGAACTAAAGGGTTTTGTGAAATAGGAGAAATATAAAATATGCTTTCTTTGTTGACTTTAATTTGGTTATTTAGCTTCATCTTTGGGTCCAAAGCTTTTTACCCGGAAAATGTAGGAGTTCTAATTGGAAATTCTTTTTTTCTCGCCCAGAAACTCTTTTTTTTTCTTTTTCCCCCAGAAACTCTTAAAATTCACAACTGAATCCTAAAAGTCTCTACAATCATATGAGCTAAGAAAGGTTTATTTAGAGAATGGGCTTTGCTGTAAGTTTCAAAGTGACATCTATGAAAAGAAACAGAATTCAGAGGGAAAAAGCTATTACTTTGTCATTGATCTTCTATTACATCTCTCTTACACATGCCTTTCTGTTCCTATTTAAAGTCATTTTTAGGCAAATATTTTTCTTCTCTTTTCTCTCTCTCTCTCTCTCTCTCTCATTTTCTTGGAGTCAGAACTGACTCATATTTGACCCTCCAGAGAGTTTTCAGAAGCTGTCAATGCGTGTGGAAGGAGGTTGCCCATATTTCTCCCTTGGACCAACTAGTAGATTGGAACTACCTGACCTTTGGATAGTCAGTGCCACCTCTTACCCACTGGACCACAAAACACCCTCTTTCTTTTACTTATTTACGAGGGTTTAAATTCTATAAGGCACTGAATAAAATACTTATACTTCTCTTACATTCTCTTCCCTATCTCTGTTCATATACATTCATCTCAAACATCATAAATACCAGGAACAATTACTTTACAAGTTACCAAATTAAGGTAGAATCAACAAAGAAAGCATATTTTATATTTCTCCTATTTAAAAAGAAATGTTAAATTATTGAATAAAAAATTTCCAGTGAAGCTTATTTATTAGTGTCTCTTAGGAAGTTGTTTTTTATGGCCTGTATACAAGCAGAGAAAGCTATTATCCTAAAAATGTTTCTTACCAGGTTATTAAAATTGTGTTGAATCTTTTGCAAATATTGTCTAGTTTACCTTCTCAATAACCCTGAAAAGTAAACACTATAATTTTTCAGATGGGGAAACAAAGTCTCAGACGGATTAAGAGATTAATCCAAAATCATTCAAACTATGAAGGGGCAGAAGCAGAATAGGATCCCAATTTCTTCAAACCTCAAAATGCCATTTGGTAAAGATACCTTCTAAATCCTTTATAGAACTGTTAATTAAGAGGCAATCTGGCTTGTGAGTATGCTCAGAATAGTAACAATTATATATTTGGAAGCAAATGGCCTTGCTTTGCACCCAATCTGATAAAATAGCATGCAGAAACATTATACAGAAACACTGCAGTGGGTATGGAGGTGGCAGCATTTGACCACTACAAACTCCACAAGGGCAGGAATCTCTATCAACACCACAAAGTTGATTTCAGTGAGATCAGACAGCCTCCACACTCCATACCCTCCTCCCCAATTCTAACACCAGCCATACCTCTCACAGCACACAATCTTCTTCACTTGTTGTTTTGAGTCGGAGTTGACTCAGAACTGATTTCAGATTGCTTCCTTCCTACTAGGCCACTAGAGCTTCCTGCTGTGTGCTAGTGAGTCAGAACTGACCTATCACAGACCCTCTGGTGGGTTTTCAGATAAATAAAATCAATAAATCACACAGGAGACAATTGTCCATCCTTCTCCCATGAAGCAACTGATGGATTTGAACCATGTGCCTTTGAGATTGTGCACAGCTTCTTACCATTAGGCCACCAATGCTCCCTAGGTTTCATATTTACTGAAAAGGCTATAGCGAACTCACAGGCAATACTCATGATTATAGGTTTATTAGAGGAGTAGCAGGTTATATTTAGGAAAATTCCAGATATCATTCTTCAATCAGGACATCTTCCCTCAGCCTTGTGGAAAGTCATGTCTTTCTCTGAGCTTGGATTCTAACCTGTTTGGACAAGTGTTACAAAATTCGTTTGGGTCTGTCAACTATGTGCCACCCTCATTCTCCCAATCAGCTCATATCTAAAGGCTCTCTGCTTTAGCCCGTGGATTATCAGACATAGCCTCCCTTCCACTCACTCCATAGGCCAAGAGCCTACAACTCTGTTTTGTGATGGGTACTGGTTCTCTACAATCCCTTCTGCTGTTTCTGCCACCATTGCTGCTGTCACCAGTTCTATTGCCTCTGCTGCTGTTTCTTTGTCTTGATCTGTCTCTTCATCAGAGATTTGTACAGGAATCTCAGACCTCTCTGGCGTTCTTCATTCTCGATGGGAGATCTATCTGTGTTTTCCACCTCTGGGCCACCTCAATTTAAGTCCAGTGAGATGGCAAAACTGACCAATCCTTATGTTAGCATTTTACTAATTTTATTTGTATGGTATTACACAAAAAATGTCATTACTTTCTTTGTATTATTAGTAAGTAATCCAGTACCCTTAGTGAGTCACAAATCCCTAACATTTGAATCTAATTCAACCAATCATGTGGCAAAAGTAATGAAGCCAATGACTAGAAATGCCATATTGAATAATCTACTACAGTACTCGGGCATGCTTCATTTTACTGTGCTTTGTCGTTATATTTTATTTCACAGGTTCAAAGATGTGCAACCTTGTATCAAAGAAATCTATTGGTATAATTTTGTCTCTGTGTCATGTTTTGATAATTCATACAATATTCCAAAATTTAATTATGCATGCACTTACTGCGGAGGGTCAAGGACTGCAGCCTTCAGTATGGATGGAGGCTCAATGTCAAGAAGACAAAGATTCTCACCACTGGACCAATTGGCAGCATCAGGATGGATGGCGAAGAGATTGAGATTGTTCACAGCTTCAGTTTGCTCGGCTCCACAGTCAACACTCTTGGCACCAGCAGTCAGGAAATCAAAAAGCGTATCACGATGGGAAAGTCTGCTGTTAGGAATCTCTCTAAAGTACTCAGGAGCAACGTTGTCTCTCTGGAGACTAAGGTGTGCCTGATACAGGCCATGGTCTTTGCAATCGCTTGTTATGCATCAGAGAGTTGGACAATGACTAGGGAGGACAGAAGGAGAGTTGATGCCTTTGAGCTGTGGTGCTGGAGAAGAGTACTGAATGTACCATGGACTGCCAGGAAAACAAACAGATTCATCTTGGAGAGGATTAAACTGAGCTACTCCTTGGAGGCAAGGATTCTGGGGCTTCGTCTGACATACTTTGGACATGTTGCCAAGAAGGACGGGTCCTTGGAGAGGGACATCATGCTTTGGAGGGTGGAGGGACGGCGCAGGAGGGGAAGACCCTCTATGAGATGGATTGATTTGGTGACTGGGGTAATCAGGACGGGTGTGTCAGAGGCAGTGCGGTTGGCACAGGATAGAGCAGGGTTTAGGGCTGTTGTGCATAGGGTCGCTATGAGTCGCAAACGACTCGACAGCACATAACAACAACAACAGTACATACTTAATACAATACAGTATAGTGTAAATTTTTATATGAACTGGGAAAGAAACAGCTCAAAAAGTGACTAGCTTTATTGCAATATTTGCTTTACTGCCATATCTGGAACTGAGTACCCAATATCCCTAAACTATACCTGTTTAGCCTTAAGTCTAGCCTTGAGTTCGTAATCATAGTGCTCACACAGTTTCACCAGGAGTCTATAATCACAGTTATTTTGCTTGTAGACAGTAGATGTTTCAGTAAGAAAAAGAGGGAACTGTTTTCTATGTATAGATCTAGGAGAGCAACTGATTGACTATATCCCATTAAAACCATTTAAAGTGTAAATAATAGCCCTTTACTTTTAGTTTATTCTGAATAAGCAATAAACTCTTTGCAATGTTCATATCATAATGACTTCCAGTTTGCAGCACATTGAAAACTCTTTCAATAAACATCACAGTTAAATGACATTTGTTACATGTAAGAGGGAGCAAAAGTTACCACCATTCACACTATGTTCAACTCTACAGTCAACACTCTTTGGAGTATCTTTTGTATATATTACAAACACTCTCAATCTTTGGCGAATATATAATTCCATCTACGTAAGATATTTTTTCCCCTTAAAAAGCAATTTCTGTTGACATTTTCAAATAATTAAAAATCAGGACAGATTTCACTTGTCTCTCTTTAGAAAATCTCCTTGGAGGGAGCTCTGGTGGCCTAGTGGCAAGAAGTTGTCCTGTAATCCCAAAGGCACTCAGTTTGAAGGAAGGGCTACCTCCTCTTGTGCTGGTTGGATTAAATTTGATGGTACAAAAAAAAAAAGGGGGGGGGAGACATCTCCTTGGAAGATTTCTTTCTTCGTCTCCTTTCATCATCTTCAAGTTGGAACCAACCCACAGGTGACCCTCCTTTGGTTTCTGAGGCTCTACATCACATTGGAGGAAAGTGCCAATTTTTCTTCCACTGGTGGATTTGAACTGGCAGAGAGACAGAGTGTTTGGGACAGCATTGCAGTTCACTACAGACTACACCACCAGAGCTCCATTCTTCACATTCTAGTTGAGTAAATGCTTGTCATAAATTGTCACCTCCAAAATATGTGTCAAATTTGCTATTCCTGGATTCTCAGTATTGTGTCATTATCGTAGAGATTGTTAATCCTTACACAGATGATGTTAATGAGACAGGATTAGAAGCAGTTGTAAATGATGCAGTCAACCTCACGAGGTTATAAAACAATTAGTCCCAAAGGGTTTAGGGTGGCTGCAACACCCTTCCTTGGTCAGGTCCTAGCCCAAGGGCAATTTCCTTGGGGTATGGCCTGTACCATCTTTTTAACAAGAAAAAAAAGAGAGAAGCAAGGGAGGGGGAGTATATCATTAGTATAAAGAAAGACCAAAAGTGGAGTTCGTCTTTTGGATCCAGATTCTAGTGCTAGGAAAATTCTGGCACCCAGAGCCACAGAGAAGAAAACCCTTCCTCTGAAACTAGAACCTTAAATTTGGATTTATAGATAGCCACCTCTTGTCTGCTAATTTGACATTCTGTGGTGGCTTGTGTGTTGATGTGATGTTGTAGGCTATGCCCCACCCACAATATTTTAAATACAAGTAGGATCACTCACATACATAGGTTTCAATGGCACTTCCAGACTAAGACAAACTAAAAGGCAGACCGGGCATTCGTTTAGGAAATAATAGAACTTTAGAAACCCTATGAATAGCAGAATATTGTTAGATATAGTGCCAGAAGATCTATTCTTCAAGTTGGAAGGCACCCAATATGCAATTGTGGAAGAGCAACCTTCTCAAAATACAGTCACCCAAATCGAATAAAGTTTTCATCCAATGAAGGATCTTCATTTGCTGATGTGACAAAACTCAAAATGAGAGGAAACAGTTGTAAATATCCTTTACTAACTGGAACATGGAATGCACGCAGTATGAATCTAGGAAAACTGGAATTTGTCAAAATTAAAGGGAACATGTAAAGATAAAATCTCAAGCACTAGTGAATTGATATAGACTGGTATTAATAAATTTTAATTAGACAATCATGCTGGGATTGACAAATTGGAAAGAAATAGTGACACATTCATTGTAAAAAAAAATGCTACAAGGTCAAACCTGAAGTCCAATAATGTGAATGAGAGGCCTATGGATCTGCTATCTGACTGTGTGGTATAGAATTGGGACTGAGGAATTGTCTGCTGTACAGATTTTTAAAAAACCAATTCATTGAATTATTTTTCAGCAATGTGATTTTGATTAGTTTTTAAACGGGAGACAGCATTGTATAATTAAAAAGAAATAATCTATTTTGTTGCTGTTATGTGGTGTTGAGTCATTTACAACTCATAGTACAAGAGTCCTAAACTCTGCTCTATCCTGTGCCAACTTCGCCATCTCAAACACACTCATTCCCACCACCTTAATCTCAGAATCGATCCATCTCGTCGAGGGTCTTCCGCCCCTGTGCCCTCCCTCCACTCTCCCAAACATGTCCGTTTCCAAGGACCAGTCCCTCCTTGCAACATGCCCAAAGTATGTCAGACAAAGCTTCAGAGTCCTTGACTCCAAGGAGCATTCTGGCTTCACCCTCTCTAGGACAAACTTGTTTGTTCTCCTAGCAGTCCATGGTATATTCAACACTCTTCTCCAGCACCACAGCTCAAAGACATCAGTTCTCTTTCTATCATCTCTAGTCACTGTCCAACTCTCTGATGCATAGCACGTAATTGCGAAGACTGTAGCCTGGATCAGGCACACCTTAGTCTCCAGCCTGATGTCGTTGCTCTTCAGTACTCTTGAGAGGTCCTTCACAGCTGACTTTCCCAATACAATTTGTCTCTTGATCTCCAAGAGTGTTGACTGTGGTGTCAAGCAAACTAAAACTATCTCAATCTTTTCACCATCCATACTGATGCTGCCAGTTGGCCCAGTGGTGAGAATCTTTGTCTTCTTTATATTGAGCTACAATCCGTATTGAAGGCTGCAGTCCTTGATCTTCTGCAGCAAGCACTTCAGGTCCTCCTCAGTTTCAGCAAGCAGGGTTGTGTCATCTGCATAATGCAGTTTGTTGATGAATCTTTCACCAATCCTGATGCCACGTTCCTCCTTGTACAACTCAGTGTCTCGGATGAACTGTTTTGTATACAGATTGCAAAGGTATGGAGACAAAATACATCCCTGACAGACCCCCTGCTTGATTTTGAACTATGAAATGTCTCCTTGCTCGATTTTAAACCATGTAATGTCTCCTTGCTCTGTTCTGATGACTGCCCCTTGGTCCAAGTATATGTTTCGTGTTAGCACAATCAAATGTTCTGGGATTCTCATTGTTCTCAGAGTCAGCCATAGCTTGTTGTGATCCACACAGTCAAAAGCCATTGCATAGTCAATGAAGCACAGATAGACATTCCTCTGGTATTAAGGGCACACAATGGATGGGTCTGAGCTGAAAGAAGAAAATACTAGAAAGATGTTTCCTTGTGATTTATTGATAATGCAAAGACATATGACTGTGTAGATCATAACAAATTATGGTTAACAGTGAGAAGAACTGAGAATCCTAGAATATTGATTGTGCTCATGATAAACCTTTACATAGAACAAGGAACACTTAGTTGTCCAAACAGAAAAACAAAATACAGCAAAGGTGTAAATCAGAGTATCCTTTCCCCATGCCTATTCAATCTGTTTCCTGGGCAGATAATTGTAGAAACTGGAGTCTATGAAGAAGAATGTGGCATCAAGTTTGGTGGAAGGGTCATCACTAACCTGTGTTTTATGCATATGACATAAAGTTACTTGCAGAAAGTTAAGAAGACTTGAAGTACTTACTGCAGAAGATCAAAGACTATAGTCGTCAAATATTAGTTACACATCAACATCAAGTAAATAAAAATCCTCAGTGGACAAATAAGCAACATCAAGATAGATGGAGAAAAGATTGAACTTGTCAACCATTTCATTTTACTTGGGTCCACAATCAACACCCTTCATATTAACAGTCAAGAAATCAAAGGATGTGTTTCAATGGGAAATTCAAGGACACCTTGAAAACGCTCAAGAGCAAGGATATCAGTTTAAAGTGGACACCCCTGAAAGTTAGTTTTAAAATGTACCTTTTCCAAGTCATGAACTTTTTTAATTGCTTCCTATGCATCTGAAATCTGGAAAATGAATAAGGAAGATGGAAGAAGAATCGAGGTCTTTGAGTTGTGGTGTTAGAGAAGAGTAGTGAATATTCTGTGGATTGCCAAAAGAACCAAAAAACCTGTCTTGGGGAAAGTGCAGAGCACTCCTTAGAGATGCAGATGGTGGTATTTCATTACACATACTTTGAACATGTTATTAGGAAGTATGTTTTTCCCTTGACAAAGACATCATACTAGGAAAGGTGGAGAGTCAGAGACAGAAGAACACGCTGTTTAGAGGGTCAGAGAAAGATAGGAAGACTCTGTGCGGAGATGGATTGACATACATAGTCACTCCCACAATGAGATTGAAGTTGACAGAAATTGTGAGAGTGGATGTGCAGGAGAGGGCAACGTTCTGATGTCTTGTTCATAGCGCTGCTGTAAGTCATAGTGGATTCAAGGGCACCCACACCACAGCAGACTGCTAAGTTGTAAAAGAACAAATTTCTGTTTGTTAAAGTCATTTGGTTGTATTTCTTTTACGGCAGAAATAAGTAATTAAGGTAGAACTTTGGTTTTGGCATTTATACTAAAATGTGTAATTTGGAAGTTTTTGCTTTTCTCTATTATAACCTGAACTCTCATGGTGCCATTTCTGGTTTTGTGATTCAAACTCTTTGAGTTGAATAATGGAAGATAAACACATGTATTTTGGTTAAGAGAACACAAATTCTTTTATTTTAATGAATATATCTATATATGTATGTATGTGTGTGTATATATATATACTATATATATATATAAACTTTTTTTAGTTTTAAATAGACTTTTTTGTACTGAAGTTGAAATGAAAATATCTTTTCAAAATCTAAGTAACATATAGGCCTAGGAGACCATGAACAACAAGGTCAATTGGCAAACATTGTCTGCAAGCATAATATTCTACATCTTGCTTTGGGGAGTGGCCACTGAGCTCTAAAGGTTTGTGAGCAGTCATCTAAGTGACAACAATTGGTCTCTCTTCCTTTAGATCAAAGAAAAGTGAAGAAAAGCAAAGACACATTGAAACAATTAGAACAGAAGACTCATGGACCACAGACATCTCAACCTTCACCACCTTGAAACCATGGCTACCATTGGAGACCATTCTGAAAAGAATCACAGCAGAAGGTCCCTTTAATCAAGGTCCCAAAGCATATTCTGTATCTTTATGAATAGAAAACCCATTTTCTCTGTAAACTTCCATGAAATAACAATAAAACACTGTGGTTTTTAAAAGAGTTCATGTTGAATATTGAACCTATGTGTAGTGGGTTAATTAGATGATTATAAACACTTTTATTATCATCTATCAACAAGATTATAAACTGATTAATGAATAACATTTAGCAATATTACACAATTTCAAGCAACTTCTAAAAATTATTGCTGTTACTGCTTCCACTTGAGATTTATCACTTTTGAGACTGAGAGGACTCTGTGTGTGGGGGAGTGATGTGGGACGACTGAGTGAGCTCACACACGTGCCCCTGCGTATCTTTGTGAGCAGATGATGCTGTACACCACGGATCACAAATTGGTGGTTACTTGCATAGACATGCTTTGCTTTCCTAGTGTGATGTTTTGGGAGCTTTAGTTTGCTTGGCTTCACAATCAGCACTCTTGGCACCAGCAGCCAAAAAGTTAAAAGACATATTGCATTGGGAAAGTCTGTTGTTAGAGACCTCTCCAAAGTACCAAAGAGGAACAATGTCAGTCTGGAGACGAAGATGCACCTGATACAGGCCATGGTTTTTGCAGTTACTTGCTATGGATCAGAGAGCTGGACAGTGACTAGTGATGATAGAAGGAGAATTGATGCCTTTGAGCTATGGTATTGGAGAAGAGTATTGAATATATCATGGACTGCTAAGAAAACAAACAGGTTTGTCTTAGGGAAGGTGAAGTCAGGCTGCTCCTTGGAGGCAAAGATTCTGAAGCTTTGTCAGACATACTTTGGACATGTTGCAAGATGGCATCAGTCCTTGGAGAGGGATGTCAGGCTTGGGAGGGTGGAGGGACAGCACAGGAGAGGAAGACCCTGGATGAGATGGGTTGATCCAGTGACTGGGGTAATGGGGATAGGCATGTCCAAGACAGTGAGATTGGCAAGGGATAGAGCAGGGTTTAGGACTGTTGTACATAGGGTCGCTATGAGTCGCAGGCGACTTGATGGCACATAGTAACAACAACAACACTTTGTTTTAAGCATGGTTTTGTAAAATAAGTAGCAGAAAAAGACCATTTCTGGCATCTCTCAAGAATCAGTAGAAGTGGTGACCGTAGTTCTGTAACTTCTTATAGCAAAAATTACTGCAGAATTAAGGAGGTACATATTTTCCTATTTCTGCATTCCCTCTTGTTCACCTAGATGACTTGCTTGTCTGAAAGTCTTGCTTGCTTAGAAGGAAATTCTTCAGCACGTCCATTAGTAGGCCTGAACTGGTCACTGATTTCGTGGCTGTTGACTCAGAGTAAGTATGACATATTGAAGGCCAACTCAGCAGCCAGTTGTAATGGAAGGCACAACAACATCCAGCCCTTTAGGAGTCATGTGGATGAAAAGCCACACTGGGAAAGCCAAGAACACCCTATAAATCCTGAGCAGGCCAAAGGTTTCATCTGGCCTTTCATGAAGAGATAAAAATCTATGTCCTGGATCAGGAACAGTCCTTGTTTTCTTCTTGATTCTTAGCTCTAGGAGGAGAGCAGCTGATGAGAATGTCCTCAGAACATGTTGTTGTTCAATTGACTTGTACTCATTTAGACTTTTTATGTAACAGAACAGAACATTGCCTGGTCTCGCGCTGGCCTCACACCCATTGTTATGTTTGAGCCCAGTATTGCCACCAACATGCCAGTCTGTCTCCTAGATAATTTTTCTTACTTTCACTAACCCTCTATTTTATCACTTTATCACTGGAGGGAGATATACCACTTTCCCTTCTCGCCTCTCCTCTCCTCTCCCCTCCCCCCTTCCGTCCCCTCCCCTCCCTCCTCTCCCTTCCCCTAGTATCCTTGGTTTACATAGGGCGAGAAAAATAAGGAGAAATTTGACAATTATCTTGATAATTACCTTGGTAAAAGCAGCAGATCTATTTCCGTTCCATGATGATTATTTGGTTTTAAATGAGTTCATTTACCACAATGCCTGAACTAATTAACCTGGCAATTTTGCAAAGTGGCAAAATTCTGCAACATCCAATAGGTATTCTTTACCTATTGCGGCTTAGCATTGGGATGAATTAATTAGAATGTTCAGCTCATCAGGGTCCTTTCCCTTAACTGCCAGTTACATGAGCTTGACATTGGATCTGAAATGGATGCCACCTTTTCCAAAGAGCCATAGCCCTGTGTGTATTTGACCCATTCCTACCACCTGCAAGAGAGTGTATATGAGAGAGAGTAAGCCAGGCCCAGAGAAATGGACATTTGAGAAGTGAGGTGGAGAAGTGATACAAGTAATAACATTTCTTAGCTTCTTTACTGCCCTGCTTTCATTCATTTGTTTTGTATTTTGAGTTTCTGGGTTGTTTTTTTTTTTAAAGAAATAAATAAAAAGTAGACTCTTAGGAGGAGCATTTTCTGGTCTGGGTCATAACCCCAAGCAGGAAGTGCCTCTGAGTTCCTCCAAACAAGGTATGTGGATGAGGGGGTGGAGTTTAGCACTCTACCCAGCTGCTGGCTTTTCATGTTTACAAGGGATCAAGATTAGGTCACCTAAGGTGAGAGATATAGCTTTTCTCACTCAAAAGGAGCAAATAGTGTCATCTTACATTCTAGGTAAAATGCTGTCTACAACCCTAGAGCTATATTTGGTTTGGAGTTTTCTGAGTTTTGGTTGTTCTTTTTTTAAAATATCACCCAACCTTTTCTTTACTTTTATGCATGTCCCAGGACCACATACATGAAGTATGAACACTTTACTTATGTGCAGACGTGATCAGTTTTGAGGAGCAAATTCACAGGCAAAAACCTCAGGGGAATTCCCAGTAGGGTTGTGGCAATGAAAACATCTTTTTGTTTTGTTTTTGAGGTGCAACATTACTGTCTGAGTTTAAACGAGTGTTTGATTAGAACTGTTAAAAAACAGGGTTGAAGGTGTTCAGGAGGTCATGTCCAGCCCTCTTCCTGAGGATGTGTGAATCACCAGCCCACTCTTATTCCTTCCTCCGAACTGGTACTTTTTTTTTTCAGGTTTTTGCTACTTCAGGAAACCACAGTTGTTGGCTGATGGAAAAAATATAGCAGCGCCATATAACAAGAGCTATTTCTGTCCTCTTGTCAGTGAAGTAATAGGCCTGGCACTGTTGGAAAATGCTGTTCTTTTCCTACCATACAAGAGTTTTAAAAGCAAGACCTACAGCTGTGATTTCTGAACTGGCAGCCCTCAGGCTGTGTATCCAGGAATACCGGTTAGGTTGCTCTGTGAGCACAGAAGCAGTAACAATGCTTTCTTTAGAGCTTTTATCTTTTTTATTATATGGAGCAAATGTTGGTCAGTATAAATTATTTATTTGAGCACCGGACACTATCTCCATGCAAATCAATCTGTTGAAAGTGGCTGTTCGGTTCGTGTATAGGCATGTGGAGTATATATTTGGAATCTTAAAATCTTTAGGACCATTCATCTTTATGTTAGCATTTCGAAATTAACTTTTGGTGAAATGCTCTGTAAAAACCAAATGTAAAAAAACAATAAAACCCCCAAACAACCTCATTTCCCCTGAACTGAAACAGATTCATGGCCCTTTGGTTTCCATGGCTACAAATTGCATAGGAAGAGATTTCCGGTCTTTTTGCTGTGTTGCTGCTACTGGTGGATTCGAACTTCAGAGACAAGTAGCCTTTGGGTGAGCAGTGCATCTCCCTGCGGCCTACTTAAATTTTGGTAATAAGCCGAGTATGTTCAAATTGGAGATGAGGCAGTACAACTACTCTGGAAGGCAGTTTGGAGCTTCCTCAAAAAGTTGAACATAGAAATTCCGTATGACCCAGCTATTTCACTACTTGGAATATACCCTGAGAAAATGAGAACTGAGACACAGAGACTTGTACACTGATATTCATAGCAGCATTATTCACCATCACAAGGACATGGAAACAGCCCAGGTGGACCGCAAACGAATGGATTGTGAAATTATGGTACATTCACACAATAGAATATTGTGCAGCACTCAGGAGCAATGCTTTTGGAAATTATTACCTAACTTGGGAGGAAATGGAGAACATTATGTTGAGTGAACTAACTTAATCCCACAAGGACAAATACTGTATAAAATCATTATTGTAAAATGAGTATAAGGATCTGGGGGGGGAGTGGAAGCAGAGGGTTAAGGAAGTGCAGGGGAAAAGGGGTTGTACAATTTGATGGTTGGGGGCGTGAGGGAAATTGGAAGAATGTGTTCTGGGAAACAGTATATTCAAATTTTGTGAATAAACTAGCATAATAATAATTAAAAAAACAATAATTTTTTTAAATTGGGGATTAGAAACAATCCTTTAAAGCAGAGGACTTGTGCCTAAGGGTCAATGCCTTAATTTATCACTAGAATAAAATACATCTATTTGGTTAATATGAGACAAGCAAAATGAATAGTGACTTTTGGTCTCTCTGTTCAGCACAAAATAATAAATTAAAACGAAGGTTTATAGAAACAATTAGTCCAAAGCGGATGTACCATACCTTCTTCAGTCGTCACTTATTTGAGACCAAAGAACTGCAGGGTGTCCAGTTACCAGAGCTGATGGCTCTCAAAGGGATCATTACAGACAGTCCTGGGCAGGTGGGAGAGAAATGTGGAACAAAACTCAAAGGAACAAGACTAACCAGGCTTTTTGGTCTAATAAAGACTGTTGCAGCCACTGAGACTATGAGCCTTCATTACCCAGGAGCTTAAAATTAAACTAATCTCTGCGACTCAGCTTTCAGCTAAACAATGAACAGGGTTTTAGGATGAACAGCAACACTAAGGAAGAACTCACTCCTTACAGAAACCAATCATGTATGAGAAAAAAGGCTGTGCTTGTCCAGGGAAAATCACAGAGGAGACAGGAGAGATGGAGCTGAAGGAAGAATTGAAATGAGAATTGTAAAGGGGAAGTGGGTAGAGGGCTGGAAAACCAGTTTTCTCTGTAAACCTTCATACTAAACATAATAAAAAAAAAATCCCTTTTCTTAAAAAGGAAAGAATAGAGAGAGAGCCAGTACCTAGAGAGCTCTGGTAGCCTAGTGGCAAGAAGCTGTTCTGCAATCCCAAAGGCATGCAGTTCAAGGCCACCAGCTGCTCCATGGAAGAAAGATGGGCAGTCTCCTCCCGTGCAATTAACTGTCTCTGAAAGCCCGCTGGAGGGTCAGCTATGGGTCAGTTCTGACTCTGGTACACAACAACAACAACATACTTATTGATGCCACTGTTTTGCTGCCTTTCTCTACAGGCTAGGTCTAGCTTTTAAGGAGTGTTGTTGTTGTTAAGTGCTGTCAAGTCATAGCGACCCTATGAATGAAAGACCTGGACACTTGTATAACTTTTGTCCTTTCTCTAGGTTCATAAGGTTTCCAGAGGCAAGCTATTTCAGAAGTAGATGCCACTCCTACTTCCAATAGTGAGTTGAAAACAAGCACATGAATGCCTTGAAATTGAAACACTTAAATGTGCAAACTTTTTCTAATGTCCACATATAACTATATTTGAAACAGCTGTCCTCTATAATAAAGTGAAGAAAAAGAAATATTCCTTCCAGTTAGAATATATGGTTGATGTTTCTGCTGCTCATTGTAATATAAAACAGAAGACTGACACTGGCATCTTGCTATCTGAGGTCTAATAACAAAATATATATAACAAAAATATATGAGTAGATGCTATCTTACCATTTTATTTTTACATTTGGTATTATGAACATAGGTTCATAATGATAAGTACTTTAATAAATATATACAATATTTTATAATATTTCAAGGAGTAGTTGAGTATTTTCTCTACTCCAGTAACTGGTGTAGTGTACTAACCACTTCATACATGTTAATAAATTAGATGCCCACATCATTTCTGTGAGATCCTATGCATCATAGGGTTCATGTGTGTGTCAGTTCTCCGAGGGTTTTCAGGGACTGATTTTTCGGAAGTAAATTGCCAGGTTTTTCTTCTTAGGCACTTCTACATGGACTCAGACCTCCAACCTCTCAGTTAGCACCTGAATATGTTAAATACTTTTCCTTAACTACCCAGAGCCTCCTATTTGATACAGCATTGCCATTACTCCTTTCTGCAGCTGGAGAAACTGAGGTGTAAGTGCCGCATCCAGGGCCAGAGCCAGGAATGGGAGGCTGGCAGTAGATTTCTAGATGCCAGGAGTCAGGAAGTCAAAAGAAATGTTGCTTTGGGAAAATTTGCTGTCAAGGACCTCTCCAAAGTACTAAAGAACAATGTTGTTGGTTTAAAGACTTAATTTGATGCCTTTGAATCATAGTGTTAGAGGACAATACTGAATATCCCATGGAGTGTCAAAAGAACAAATACATCTGTCTTTTAGGAAGTGCAACCAGGGTGTTTCTTTAAAGGAAAGAACGGTGAAACTTCATCTTACATCCTTTGGGCATTTTGTCAAGAGAGGACAGTACTTGGAATAAGACATCAACCTGGAAAATTGGGGTCAAAGAAAGAGAGGAAGACCCTCAACAGGATAATTTGACACAGTGACTGTAACAGTGGGTTCCATCATATCAGAGCTGGTAAGGATGGTGCAGGACGGGGCAGGGTTCAGATCTGCTGTTCATAGGGTGCCTATGAGTGTAGTTGACTTGACGACACCTAGCAACAATGGCAACAAGCTGTTTAGCACTGGGCTAAATGGCTTCTCAAAGATTTAACTCTGTTTTGTGTCCCAAGAAGTGAGTTCATTACTGTGAAAATTTTAGAACATCACTCTAGAGTTTGGGATCTCCCATTCCTGACTTGTGTCAAAAATAATAAAACTCAATGACATTTAAACAGCAGGTTTATTCTGAGTAATTATTCCAAATGTATATCATGAAGACCACACACACAACACACACACACACACACACACACACACACAGAGATGGTGAAGTTTTGTGTTTTTTTACTATTTTTTCCTTCTTTTTTTAATTGTCTTGTTGTTGTTGTTGTTGTATACCATCAGATCAGATCTGACTGGCACAGGAGGAAATTGCCCCTCCTTGTCCAGCGGGGCATCTGGTG
Organism: Elephantulus edwardii; assembly: GCF_000299155.1. Lineage (NCBI taxonomy): Eukaryota > Metazoa > Chordata > Mammalia > Macroscelidea > Macroscelididae > Elephantulus > Elephantulus edwardii. Next base: position 1,744,423 of record NW_006399891.1, on the reverse strand, counting down.
GATTCAAACTGCGCGCCTTCAGGATTGCAGTGCAGCTTCTTGTCACTAGGCCACCAGAGCTCCCCTGAAGTTTTTTAAGAGAGGAAAAAGGAAAAGAAGGTAGAGTTATTATCACCAACTAATCTTAGTGTGATTGACTGAGCCTTGCACTCCCTGCTTCACTGAGATTTGGTTCTAACAAGTCACAAGGTGGTCTCTGGCCTTCCACTCACATATGGCCTAGCTTGATACATTTTGAAATAGAAATTAAGTAAACCTGGCTTCCAACATGAAAGAAAAGATTAGCAACTTTGGGTGAAAATATCCCTGGCAAGATTGATTTGAGGTCAGTATTTTTAAAGTTAATTTAGGTTTCCTGGTATGAAGAAAATGAAAGTAAGGTGTCTATTATTAATTTTTCTCTTTGACACCTGGATTCCATCAAGAGAAGCTTGTGAATCAGAAATACCAAATGTACTTCTAAACATTTCTAATTCATTCACAGACTGGAAGCATGATCTTCCCGTGAGAGCACTGAGCAGCAGAAGCAGTCACATAATAGATTCTTAATAAATCCTAAATAAATACAGATGACAGCTGTCAGCTCTTGCCCTCCAACTTGGGGAAGGAAGTAGGTGTGTCAGTGAGCTCTCCAAGAGAGAGAAAACTTGACAGAGATTTGTTAGAATTGAATGAGGAACATTTCCAAAGGGCACATGTCTAGGTCTCATATCCGTTAATACTGAATGAAGGTCTTCTGAGGATATAGCATTTTTAGAAAGCACTTGCTGTTGTTGTTAAGTGCTGTTGGATAAACTATGAGTCATAGCACACCTATGGACAACAGGTCTGACCCTTGTCTGACCCTACACTAACCTCACCTTCTCTGATATGCTCTGGCCCATTGCTGCAGTCACTGTGGCAATCCACCTTTCTAAGGGTCTTCCTCTCTCTCAGACCCTCCACCTTTCCCAACATGGTGCCTTTTTTTCAAGGATTGGTCCTTCCTGAGAAGGTGCCCAAAATACGTGTGATGAAGCTTTGCCGACCTTGCCTCTAAGGAGCACCCCAGTTGCACTGCTTCCATGACAGACCTGTTTGTTCTTTTGGTAGGCTAGTACTCTTCCCCAACACCACAGTCCAAAGATAGTGATTCTTCTCTCATCCTCAATCTTTAAATGCCTAATAAGCAATTGAAAATACCATGGCTTGGATTAGGTGTACTTTAGCCTTAAATTGACATCATTGCTCTTTTTAAAAAAATTAAATAATAAAGTAAATTTTTATTTTGTATTGGTTTACTGACCAAGTTCGTCTACATTGTGTTTCATACTATCCTTCATTCACATGGCATCATTGCTCTTTAGCACTTTCAAGGGGTTCTTGGTAGCAGATTTTCCCAATGCAGCATGTCTTTTGATTTCTTGACTCTTGTTACCATGGCTGTTGATTGTGGATCCAAGTAAGATGAAAGAGTTGGCAACTTCAGCTTTTTCTCCGTCTACCATGATGTTGCCTGTTGGTTCAAGGCAAGAACTTTTGTTTTCTTGATGTTGCGATGTAATCCACATTATAATGCACCCCCTTTGGATGAGAAGTACTGTGAAATAGAAGCTAAGCTTTGCATAGAATCTTTGTCTTTGGAGTATTATGTTGGTTTCCATAAACAGTGCTCTTAAAGAGCTGGAGAAATGAAAGGGTTGTTGTATTTACTCTGGCTGCCTAAGTTATCTTTGAATTAAAAAAAAGAACAAAACAAAAAACCAAACACACACAACACCACCAAAACCCCAAATGCCTCCCCTCAGAAAACAATAGAACAACAGCAACTCTTCAGTTATTGCCACTGAGTCAAAACCAACTCCTTGCCGAACCTTCCAGCAGGATTTCAGAGGCAATAAATCGAATGGAAGGAGGTTGCCCATCTTCTTCCCTTGGAATTGTTGATGGACTCCAATCACTAGAGAGACATGGCCTTTGTGTGAGCAGTACAACACCTTACAGACTACGTCACCAGAGCTTCCAGCCCTTGAACTAAGTGGTGTAAATATTTGGTTTATACAATTCTTGAACAAAGTGGTGTAAATCAGCCACTAAAAAAGTTCAAAGATTCTTTGGGTCTGGAATTCAAACAAGACTTAGAGGAAGGGGTTTATTATTATTTATTATTTTATTTATTTGTTATTATTTTCATTCACTAACAAGTTAGTGAGTTGATGCTGATCACTAACTTGTTAGTGAATGAAAATTGTTGACACAACACAGGAGACCTCACATGGCTCTAGGACTTCTTTATAAGAAGGTCTCCAAGCAAGAGTCCCAATTAGGGAGAACCTTTAATGCATCACCTTAAAAATTATATAATTTTTGTTGCTTTTTCTTTATTAAATGCAATTTACTAAATTTAATCATATTCAGAGAATAATTAGAATGGTTTCCCATTTGTAGGAAAAAATGTCACAAAATTGGCAGACACATTATTTTAATTTTAGATCTTTTACTGTGTCTCGCAGAAATGTTCTGTAGTTTTCTTTGTACAGGTCTTTTCTACCTCTGGTTAGGTTCACTCCCAAAGTATCTCATTTGTGGTTGGCTATTGTAAATGATATTTCTTTCTTGATTTCTTTCTCTGAGTTCTCTTTGTAATTGTAGAGGAATCCCAATGATATATTAGTCTTCTATCTTGCCACTCTACTAAATTGGTCTACTAGCTCTAACAGTTCTTTTGGTTGAGTCCTTGGGGTTTTCTGTGTCCACTATCATATCATCTGCATATAGTGATAGTTTAACCATCTCTTTGCTGATCTGAATGCCTTTTATTTCCTTTTCTTATATTGCCATAGCAACTACTTCCAATATAATATTGAATAGTAGTGGTGACAGTGGGCATCCTCAGACACATTTTAAAATAATCACAGGTCCTAAAGAAATAACAACATCATCATAATCATTATTATAATATTAATATCTAGCAATTGTCAATGTTAGATTGTTAGGTGTTATTGCACTAATTGTCATTCACAATGATTCACTGTGACAGAGTAGAACTGTCAACAGGCTTTCTAGGCTGTAATATTTGTGGGAGTAGATCTCTAGGTCTTTCTCTTATAGAGCTTCTGGTAGGTTTGAACCATCAGCCTTCGGTTTTTGTTTTGTTATTGTGATTTGCATAAAAATTTTAAAATAATTTTTGTTTTTCATTCAACCACTAACACACATTTTGCTTTATAACATTAATTGCAATACCTGTAGTGTAATAGCACTTTCCCATTTCCTCCCTGTAATTCCCATTTCCTTCAATCCTTTCTATACCTTCCTGCCTTCACATTTTGTTATCAGGCAAATGTTGCTCTTTTAATCATATATGGTTGGTTGTTCTAAGTAACGAGTCCCTCCACGGTGTTATTCACTTTATAGGCCTGTCTATTATTTGGCTAAAAGTTGAGCCATGGGAGTGAATTTTTTTTCTAGGCTTGAAAGTGACCAAGGACTGTAGTCTTGGGGGTTCTACCAGTCTCTGTTATAACTCTAAGACTTGTCTTTTTTATGTTTTTGAACTGCCAACTTTTTCTTATTGAATACTCCATAGATATTAGACTTTTCTGAGCACGTCCATAAATCATCTCAGTTCTCAGTCTTACTACTGGCAAGTAGGAAATGATACAACTGCTGCTTACAGATAAGGAATTTGAGGTTGCACAATATGCCACAAATTAAATCAATTGAACATAATGGTCATGAGATGAAAACCTAGGCAGTTTGGCTCCTGATATACATTCTTATTCTACAATCTGCTGGAAAGCAGGAGACATGGGATGTTGTCCAAAGTTCAGGTTTGTGGAGGAACCTGTTAGGCTCCAATTATTTCTCTTTTCCAAAGTCCCATTCTGAGCAAAGCTGACCATTCACCTTCATATTTCTATCTTCCTGTGAGTGATCATAGACACTTCCCATAACTGTAATAACTGAGGTCCGATGGGTGAGCCGCAGTTGATTTGACTTGTTAACCCTTCCTCTGAGAATTGAACATCAGTCTATCCAAAGGCAGTCAGTTGTTTATAGACAGGAAGAAGATGGACATAGAGTAAGCTAGAAAGCCTTCACATTCGGAAGTCCTGTCAAGCAGAAATGAAAAGTCATAGCAAGCAAGTAGAGAGATGTGTTTATAGGAACCAGAGTAATGAAAGCAAAGGTGAAGAGTGGTTTGGTCTATAGTCGCAAAGACAAACAGACAAGAGCAGGTGAACGAAGCCTAGATCTAAGTATGAGGTGTCTGCCAGAGCAGTTGTTATATGCCATGGAATCAGGGCTGGCTCAGCTGACTGCAGTAGGTTTCCAGGTGCAGAAAAATACACAGAAGGAAATTGCTCATATTTTTCCTGTGGAGCAGCTGGTAGATTAGAACTGTGTTTCTTCAGATAGCAGTGCAACTCTTTACCATCAAGCCTGCAGAGCTCCTAGCACAATATGTGCCCCAGGTGTTGGGTAAGCTATTGATTTTATAATGAACATGACCGCTGATCTGTTTACCAACTGCTGCAACAGACTTAATTCACAATAAGCAAAAGTAAAAAAAATAAAAATAAAAAATTAAGCGTTGGTGGCTAATGAATGAAGTCAAACCATGTGGTACTAACACTGAAACTTCAAATGAATAGAGTCCATGAGCAAACCTCGGAGAGACGACAAAACTAAACACTGCTAAAGATTGGCTGTGTGTGGAGCCCTGAAACACTTCTAGTGATTTATCTCTTAATCTCATTTTATCTGTCCCTCATAAGAACACGTCTGCGGTAGTAGTAAATCCTTCCTTCGAATAAGGAAATGAATATGTGAGAATTCACTAACCCCAAATGACACGAGTAACAAATAGCAGTTACCATTTAAACCCAGTTGAATTAAACTAAAGAAACGATGTTCACCTCAGTCTCCCTTAAAATGCTTCCATAAGACACATCTGTGTCTGTCTCTTCGAGTGCAAGAAACTCAAGTCATCTTAAAAAGAAAAAAATACAAAAAAAATTTACAAAAAAACAAACACACAAAAAATATCTTTTTTAGGCCAGAGTTTTCTACAGGTATTAATGAATATTTTTCTTAATCCTTATAAGTTTTATGTGTTTAAGATTTCTTAATACCGGTAGCATTAATTTATACTTTTGTAGCAACACAATATTTTTATAAACAGCCAGTGCTTGGCTAACGTCTTCACGAGGGGTTTATACAGGGTCATCTTGGTACCCTGTGTACCATGTACTGTATTTAAAAAATAAAAAAAGTTACCTAGTGTCACACTTGCTGTGCAGATTAACAGACACCTTTGTTTGCAGTCTCCTGTATTGTTGGTGCAGATCCAACAGCTCTCCGATGAGTCACATTGCATGGGGATTGAGTGGACAGTTCTTGTGACATGTAAACCCCCGAGACCAAACTTGAGGGTTTGTTTAGATTTTTTCCGTTTGTCCTTTGGGTTCTGTTTGTTTGTTTCTCTTTGTTTGGGTACCATTTCTCCATTTACAGCCGAATCAGTTGCGTGATGTTTCAGACTTTCACTGATGTCAAATGGAGAAAAGGAACAGAATTTTAAAAGATAATAAAAAAAGTAATAAAAAAAAGTGGAATGGAGCTGTTTAAATGTTGCTGTTTTTACCTGTCTGTCCTCGTCCAAAAGTGGGATGTTCCCATTGAGAAGAGGAAGATTCCACTCGGTTCCTTTAAGTCACCAAAAGCCCCCAACCCAGAACCCAGTCCCCCACCAGCTGAATTCAACATTATTTCCCAGTTGGTTGATGCCAAGGCAAAAAGACTTCCTTTTGACAGAGAGGATCAGTTGCTTAAATGATTTCATGTCGGTGTTGTATTTATGGTTTTACAATAAAACGACCCTTAGGCAAAAAAAAAATGCTTCCTATCTGGAAGAAGATAACATTAGATCCTACATCACCCACTTCAATCTTGAAAAGGCAGTAAAAAGAGAAAATGGTATTGTTACAACAGCAGCTGAAGACCTTTATACAATGCCTTATCAGTTAATCAGGATCTTGAAAATTAAAATGTCACAATTAATTGCAAGATGTTTACAACAGGAAAAAAATTAACTCTATAACACTTCTAAAAACATACTCATAATACATAATAACATTTTTCTTGATAATGAAGAAATGTATACTAATTCACAAGACAGCTCCTCAGAGTAGAAAATAAGCTAAAATAAAAAAGAGTAGACCCAAGATAAAACACATACAAAGGAATATGCAGACTCTAAGACTGACCAGATATTTCTCAAATATTACAGGATGAATGTGCCACTTAACACAAACTTTAAAGATACTTAAACATTCTAATCTGTGACATTGATTTTACTAGGATAAACCAGAAATTAGGGCAGGTTTTCCTGTGTTTATCATAGGGAAAAGTTTTATTTTGGTGGAATCTGAGGGCATTGACTCAACATTTTAACACTCAGATGAGTTATGAAGCAGAAAGTTGAGTGCTTGTATAGACAATCTTTCCGAAGGACAATAGTCACTTCTTGAGCACGGTAATAGGCACGTACCTACGTGGGTATGCTTACATATTCCGTGAAGCTTGTATGTAGACTCCAGCAGACAGCACTGAGGGTCTTGATCTATCACAAAGACCGTTAAACTGTGTGCATATCCCTCCTTTCCCCTCCCGATAGTTTTTGGATTTGCACAGCACATGCCACAAAGCTATGTTTAAGTCCTATTTATTTAGGATTTTTAGCTACTCATTAGATGGAAACCTCACAAAACAGCAGAGTAAGTGTATCTTTGGCTTCTTTTTAGTTTACCTGCTATGTGTTTTATTCCTCAGTGGGGTTTGGGTTTGCTATCACTGATGTACCCCTTCCTGTGAATCCTTAAATCTTCATATCTAAGAAAACGTTAACACTTTTCTTTCTGTTCCTTAGGACCTGAAATAGTTTCATTCATCACCTAGAGGCTGCAGCCAGAGTCCTCTTTGGAGGCAAGAATGGCGAGGCTTCACCTCATATACTTTAGACATGTTCCTTGGAGAGGGACATGATGCTGGGAAGGGGGGAGGGTCAGTGAAGGAGAAGACCCTCAACCAGGTGGATTGATATGATGAGTGCTGCAAGGGGCTTTTCTGTGTCAGGAAGTGTGAGGAGGCACAGGATAGAAAACGGTTCAGATCTTTTGTTCATGGGTTTACTATGAGTTATACTCGACTCAAAATGGACCTAGAAATTTCTTTTTTGACTATGAAAGCAACTCCATTTTTCCTCACCTTTTCGTCTCCAGAATAATATATCATATGATCATCTGACTCGAAATGCCCCATGCCAGTCCATCTCATCTCTGCAATGCCTAGTATGCCAATATTTATGCGTTCCATTTCTTTCTTAACAATTTCTAATTTTCCTACATTCATGGTTTTTACATTCCATGTTCCAATCACTAGTGTCTGCTTACAACTGTTCCTCTTCCTTTGTATTTCCATGCTTGACAGTTCTACCTAGGTTGCCCTTTCTGTTC
>NW_006399891.1:1730872-1736090 GCF_000299155.1 Elephantulus edwardii | reverse complement strand
AATGAGATTGGCACAGGATAGAGCACGGTTTAGGGCTGTTGTACATAGGGTCGCTATGAGTGGCAAACGACTCGATGGCACATAACAACAACAACATACTCGATTCAGTGGCACCTAACAACAATACAGTTAATTAGTTGTGTGTACTGAAGTATGTTGCTTCCCTATCTGCTTCAGTTTTCTTATTAATAAAATGAGAGAAATGTCTTCAGTTCTCTCTCAACTCTAGTACTTATGATTCTGAGTACCAGTATGAAAGAGTTTAGGCAATCTGTTGGCAAAATCATGGAAATTTCCAAGCTCTTTTTGTACCTCTTCCCCGTCTCCAGTTACAGAATGATTTAAACTGTGCTGCAATCTCAAACGCCCGTGGTTCAAATCCACCAGCTGCTCTGCATGAAAAGGATGAACAATCTCCTCCTATGTGCTTGACTGCCTATGAAAACTTGCTGGAGGGTCAGCTAAGGGTTGGTTCCAACTCAACAGCACACAAAAACAATAGCTGCTATGGCAATATGTAGAATCCTGGCAGCCCTTACACAGCTGCCTGGGTTCATAAAGTGCTTTCTGTTGAGCCAGCAGGAAAGTGTGTGTCTTGACTCCATCTTCTGTCGTTACACAGAGGGTCTTGTTTGCTGGGGAGGAAGGAAATAAGCTACGAGAACTTGCAAACACGAGGAGGAGAATGTGGAAAGGGTTTGGCATGGTCAGAGGTGGCTGTGGCCCTAATATGCCCAGGAATATTAGGAAGGGAGAGTTTTACACTTTCTAATTAAAATTCTGTTACATCCTCAAAGCAGGATTTACAGTGAAAACAGACCAGCATTTGCATTTCAGAGACATGAAAGGAAAAAAATTAAAAATAAGTAAAAGACATATGCATTTGAGACTGTGAAGGCCCATAGGACTCTTATTAAAGCCTACCCCTGACAGGCTCCCCACCTTCCTTTCTCTACGTGAGTCTGAACCTGGAAGAAATCATAGACAGCTCCAGACAGAATGCTTGGAGACCTGGAAAAAGTTCTGTCTCTGAGACAAGCTAATTGTCTGACCTTGAGCTAAACCTGCTTGGTGCCCTCAGTTTTTCCACTTGTACAATAAAGAAGGTATTGTCTGTTTTATTGCTCATGTCACTGGAATTCTGTACCAGTTAATGAGATATTAAGGTCTGTATTGTCCTTAGTTTCTCAAATATTTGCATTAAGCCAAATGCACAGAGAAGGTTGCAGGCTAATCCTTTCAGGTCCTGGAGAGTTGTTGCATCTATCACTGTAAATTGAATTAAAGTATCCTTTAGCCTTTATGAGTGGAGCACTTCACATGCTCTGGTGATTTCAATGGTACTCGTGGGGCCTGAAGAGTTAATGGACTGCCTCTGATAGGACCATTTTGATGCCAAGATATGACATAAGACATGGAAGAAAAAAAGGAGGCTAAAATAGTCTGTACACAGGGGAAAATTTGGCAGTACATTAGCAGCAATTAGATTATAGTTTCCTTTTACTACTGGCCAACATCACACACACACACACACCCTCATCTTTGTATTATATTCCTGACTAGAATGGGAAACTCTGGTGGCTCGGTGGTAAGAAGCTGTGCTGCAATCCAAAAGACATGTGGTTTGAATCCACCAGCTGTTCCTCAGGAGGAGAATGAGCAATCTCCTCCCTTACCATCCATGCCATTTACTACCTGTTGAAGATGCACTTGGAGGGCCAACTACGGGTGTGTTCCAACTCGATGGCACACAACAATAACAGAATGGGGAAACTGAGCTGAGTAGCTAAAAATAAGCTTTAAAAAACAAAAACAACAATCAAACCTTTTACTGTGATTTGAGTTAAAGTTTGTGGAGAAGTCTGGATTTTCCTTAAACTATTCATACACTTTATAAATTACATTGCATACAATTTACAATTATAACCATACTCTTCCCACTTCCACCTTGTGATTCTTGTTTGGGTTCTTCTTTCTCCTCTCTTCCTGCCTTTTGAGACTTTCTCCTCTCTTCCTGCCTTTTGAGACTTGTCCTTGATCAAATTGGCATTTTGATTTATTCTGAGGAGTACTTCCTTGATGCTATTGTTTGCTTTACAGGCCTATCTACTGTTTGGTTGAAAGCTTACTGATTAGGAGTGAGCTCAGTTCCAGCCTCAAAGGGTTACTAAGTACCATAGTTTGGGCAGATTATATCAATCTCTGTAAGAGGAGTAAACCTGACCTTTTATGTGACTGAATTTTGTTCCACATCTTTCCTAACAGTGTCCAAGGACCCTCTCCTATGATCTCTTTTTAGAAAAGTTACCAGGGTAGCTGGAAACCATCTGGCCTCAGGTGTGTGGAAATGCTGGTTTATGAGGTCCATTAGGATTGTGGACTAATGGTTTCCATGAATCCTTGATTTCCTCCATTTTTCCCTTTCTCTAGAAGAACATTCATGGATGGAATACTCAACATTATAAAGATTCATGTTCTCTCCAAATTCACTTGCAGAAGATTATTGACAAACCAAGCCTAAAACATACTTGAAATATGTAGAATCAAGAATAAGACAATCTTGAAGAAAAAAGAGCAAAGATGGAGGACTTAGACACATGTGCATATGTATGTGTGTATCAAGTTGGAACCGACCCATAGCTGATCCTTCAGCAGGTTTTCAGAGGCAGTTAATCATATAGGAGGAGATTTCCCAGCTTGCTCCCATGGAAAAGCTAGTGAATTCAAACCATGTGTCTTTGGGATTTCAGCACAGCTTCTTGCCACTAGACCACCAGAGCTCCTTCATTAAATTTAGGGCATATACACACACATATATATGACAGTTATTAACATGGGAGTTTAGGAGTATAGTCTACAGAGAATTGTGCTGCTAGTTCAAAAGCCATGCCTCTCTGGTAATTTGAATCCACAACTTCTCAGGAGAAAGGTAAGCATTCTCTGCCTGTGACATGTATAGCCACCAGAGGGTTGTTGTTATGTGCCGTCGAGTTGCTTGCGACTCATAGCGATCCTATGTACAACAGCCCTAAACTCTGCTCTGTCCTGTGCCAATCGCACTGTCTCTGACACTCCCATCCCGATTATCCCAGTCACTGAATCAATCCACCGAAGGGCCTTCCTCTCCTGCGCTGTCCCTCCACCCTCCCAAGCATGATGTCCTTCTCCAAGGACAAGTCTCTCCTGACAACATGTCCAAAGCATGTTAGACGGAGCCTCAGAATCCTTGCCTCCAAGGAGACACCCAGTTTAACACTTTCCAGGATGAATCTGTTTGTTTTCCTAGCAGTCCATGGCATTCTCAATACTCTTCTCCAGCACCACATCTCAAAGGCATCAATTCTCCTTCGATATTGGTCATTATCCAACTCTCTGATGCATAACAAGTGATTGTGAAGACCATGGCCTGTATCACATGCACCTCAGTCTCCAGAGAAACACCATTGCTCTTCAGTTCTTTGGAGAGGTCCCTAACAGCAGACTTTCCCATGGCAATGCGCCTTTTAATTTCCTGGCTACTGGTGCCAACAGTCGACACTGTGGAGCCAAGCAAACTAAAGCTGTGAACAATCTCAATCTCTTCACCATCCATCCTGATGCTGCCAATTGGTCCAGTGGTGAGAATCTTTGTTAGCTGTGACAAAGATAATTACTTGAGTTTGAGTTATACACTGAGGAACCCTGGTGACACCATGATTAAAGGGCTCCACTTGACAAAATGTCACCAATTTGAACCCACCAACTGTGCAACTGGAGAAAGGTGAAGACAACTGCTTCTCTAAAAAAGACAGCTGCTGAACCAAGATGGCAGTGGTGAGGAAACAGTAAGAACTGGAGGAGCAGCAAGCTGTGTAGAAACAGGCCACTAGAGAGACAGCCATGGTACAAAGAAACCGATGCAGCATGATGTGGACAGTAGGAATTTAAGTCAGAAGTTTTATTAAAATAATTGCTTTGGGGGCCACAGGAGCAGTGAGTCATGGGCCCTGGTGGAAGCCACCAGCAGAGCCACTGTGAGACACACCCACTAGAAGCAAGCAGGTTGGTAGGAAAGTGACTGAGTTTTCTTAAGCCCCACCAACCTGCCAGGAGCAAGCAGACCCATAGAAATTTTACTGAGTTTTCTTGGGCCCCGCTAACCTACCAGGAGTGAGCAGGTCACTGGGGATTTGAATGAATTTTCTTAAGCCCTACTGGACCCAGGGCTCTGTTGGAGAGGGGGTTGTTGGGGGAGGGCACCTAGGAAGGGCTGCTGGGTGGGAGACAGACAGCTGGAATTTGAGTAAGGACCTTACTCTTGAGCACACCTGGACAGCTGAAAAATGAGTGAGGTCTCCACAAGTAGCTGACCCACCCCTGTGGTTGCCCCATCTTCCCTGCCTGCCCCACCCCCCTTCAGCTCCACACCTGTCCCTACATATTCAATCAACTTGCCTTTAATCCAGAACACCTTGGTTTGACTTAGCTACAAGAGGCTGCTCTCACAGGCACTGAAATGAACCTTCCCTTTTGTCAGAAGTTCAGAGAGAAACACAGACGGGGTATACTGCTGCCTCAGTGATTTCTAGAGCATTGTCTTTAGATCAAGAACCTATCGATGTCATGAAAGAAGCAGGCTATTTCACACCCTACACAAGCACAAAGTAAGACGTCACCCTCAAAAGGCGACACAGTATCAATGGATTTCCTGAAGCCAGAAAGTCTGATGGAACTTCAAATAAAACAAATGAGGCATTAGTGACACTGGTAAAACAAGAAACCACAATCCAAAATATGAGGTCCAATGTTTCAGATGTTGTCAACATGATGGAGGGACACATGAACAGAGTTGAAGAGATGGAACACAGAACAAGTGAAATAGAGTATAGAATTATTTAGAATTGTCACCACTGATCTCCTAAAGCAAAAAGCAGAATCAAAAGGAAGGAAAAAGAAGAAAACCTAAGAACAATGTGGAGCACCATCAAGAGGAATAACATGTGCATCACTGGAATCTCAGAACAGGAGGAAGCAAATAAAGACACTAAAGCAACTGTGGAAGGATTACAAGAGGAAAACATCCCAGGCATAATGAAGAATGAGAAAATACATACTTAAGAAGCTGAGCAAACACCATATAGAACAGACCCCAAAGGAAAAACACCAAGGCATATCAGAGTCGAATTTGCCTAAATCAAAGATAAGGAGAGAATTCTGAAAGCAGTGAGGGAGAAACAAA
>NW_006399891.1:1705516-1730677 GCF_000299155.1 Elephantulus edwardii | reverse complement strand
GAAAGCAGCATGGACCAAAGTAACTAGCAACAACACCAAAAAGAACTCAGCAAAATGATAGCAATAAAATCCTGCCTTTCAATAATCACACCGAATGCGAATGGTTTGAATGCACCACTGAAGAGAAAAAGAGTAGCAAATTGGATATAAAACCAAAATCCATCAATATGCTGTCTACAAGAGAAACACCTGAAAAATGAAGATAAAGAAAGACTAAAAATAAAAGGGTGGGGAAAAAAAGTATACCAAGCAAATGGCAACCGGAAAAAAGCAGGAGTAGTGATATTAATCTCTGATAAAATAAATTTCAATGCAAAAACCATCACAACGGACAAAGAAGGTCACTACATAAGGCTTAACAGGTCAATAGAACAAGAGTACATAACAATAATAAATATCAATGCACCAAATGAAAGACCTGCAAAATATATAAAGCAAACATTAACAAAACTGAAAAAAGAAATAGATAATACTACTATAGTACTTGGAGACTTCAATACACCCCTCTCAAGAAAAGATAGAACTACCAGGAAAACACTCTACAAAGATTCTCTAGAGTTAAAACACACAATAAATCTACGTGATCTCATAGATATTTATAGGCTAATGCACCCCCAAAAAGACACAGTATACCTTCTTCTCCAATGTGGATGAAATAATCTCCAGAATAGATCACATTTTAGGTCACAAGGCAAGCATCAATAAATTAACAAAGAAATAATACAAAGCATTTTCTCAGACTAGAATGCAACAAAATTATAAATTAATAACAAGAGGATTAATAACAAAAAGGAAGGAAAAAACCATACTTTTGGAAGCTAAACAACACCTTGCTTAAAAATGAGTGGGTATTAGAAGGAATATAAAACAAAATTAAAAACTTTCTTGAAATAAACAGCAATGAAAACAGCACTTACCAAAACCTCTGGGAAACAGCCAAAGCAGTAATCAGAGGTCAATTTATCGCAATAAGCAAACATATCAAAAGGCAGGGAAAAATTATCATTGACTCTCTAACCCAACATCTCCAAAAATTGACAAAGAATAGCAAGAAAATCTGACACCCTCTGAAACCTCTGAAATTATAAAAATTAGAGCAGAAATAAACACAATAGAAAACAGAAAAACAATTGAAAGCATCAATAAAATAAAACTAGAAGTTGGTTCTTTGAAAAGATTAATAAAATTGACAAACCACTAGCAAAACTAACAAAGGAAAAGAATGAAAAGACACACATAATCTGAATAAGAGATGAAATGCGTAATGTCACAACAGAAACAACCAAAATAAAAGGCTAATGTTGGAATATTATGAAAAATTATACTCAAACAAATATGAAAACTTAGAGGAAATGAACAAATACTTACAAATACTCACAACCTACCTAAACTGACACCAACAAAAATCGAACACCTGAACAGACCCATTACAAAAGAAATTGAAAAGGTAATAAAACAACTTCCAGCCAAAAAAAGTCCTGGACCAGATAGTTTCACAAGTGAATTTTATCAAACATTCAGGGAAGACCTGTCACCAATTCTACATAAACTATTTCAGAAAATAGAAAAAGATGTAATTCTCTCAGACTCATTCTATGAAGCAAACATATGCTTGATACCAAAGCCAGGTAAAGACACGGCCAAAATAGAGAACTATAGGCCAAATTTCTCATGATCACAGATGCAAAAATCCTGAATAAAATCATGTCCAATAGAATCCAATGATGCATCAAAAAAATAATTCACCATGACCAAGTGGGATTCATAACAGGTATATAAGGATGGTTCAACATAAGAAAAACAGTCAATATAATTGATCACATTAACAAAGCAAAGAACAAGAACCACATGATCTTATCAACTGATGCAGAAAAGGCCTTTAATAAAACCCAATACCCTTTCCTGATTAAAATACTCAACAAAATAAGATTAGAGGGGAATTTCTTCAACATAGTAAAATGTATGTACAAAAACCTGAGAGGGAATGTTCTCAATGGAGAGAGATTAAAGACATACCCCTTTGAGAACAGGAACTAGGCAAGGATGATCACTTTCACCTCTCCTATTCAATATTGTATTGGAAGTCTTAGTGATAAGATTATATAGTGTCAGAGAGCATGACATGTGCTTTGTGCTCCTTGAAATAATAAAATATACATAAATAGATACTGCTACTTGCTATATATCAGAGAGCTGGACAATTAATAAAGAGGACAGAAGAATTGATGCCTTTAAATTGTGGTGTTGGAGGAGAGTACTGAAAATCCAATGGACTGCCAAAAGAACAAATAGATGTATTTTGTAAAAAGTGAAGACAGAGTGCTCCTTGGAAGCAAAGATGGTAAAGCTTCATCTTACATACGTTGGGCATGTTGCTAGAAGAAACTATTCCATGGAAAGGGACATCATGCTTGGAAAGGTGGAGGGTCAGAAAAAGAGAGGAAGCCCCTCAATGAGATGATTTGAAACAGGGACTGCAGCAGTAGACTCAAGTGTGTCAAGGATGATGAGGATAGCATAGGATAAGATAGGTTTCAGATTTGTTGTTCACCAGGTCACTATGAGTCATTCTCCCACTTGACAGCACCTATCAACGACAACTCTTTCTCATTGCCATTGGAATTAGAACCTAGTCATAGCTGACCCTCCAGTGGGCTCTGGTGGCCTAGTGGTAAGACTGCACTGAAATCCCAAAGGCACACGGTTTGAATTCACCAACTTCTCCACAGGAGAAGAATGAACATTCTCCTCCCATCCTCCCATGCTATTTACTGTCTCTGGAAACCCATTGGAGGGTTTCCACCAGCAACATTTCACACAGGAGGAGATTGCCCATTTTTCTCTTTTGGAGCTGCTGGGGAATTTGAACTGCTAGAGAGCTTCTGCCTTCAGATTAGCAATGCATCTCCCTATGTGCACTCCCTGTGATATGAATTAGTGCTCAAAGAGTATTATTATAGGTTGCATGTTTATTTTATAGGCTTGGTTTATACCAAGTTTGTTGGTATACCTCTACTATGAAATAATCGTACATATTTTATATAATATTTACCTAATACAATTTGATTCTATCTGAATCCTCTCAAGATCTATAAGTTTCATTGTAAATCCTATCATCTTTTAAAAACACTGTCTTCAACAAATGACCAAAAGCAAGGCTATAGGAGCAATAAAAATACCCCATCCACAAATGGATGGCTAGAGAAGCTGTGGTATGTTCACACAGTAGAATACTATGCAGCACTAAAAAACAAGGAACTCATAAAATATTATACAAAAGGGTGACCCTGCAGGACATTATGCTGAGTGAAATACCTTAGTCACAAAAAGACAAATACTGCATAACACCACTATGATAAAACAGGACTGACATGGGAGTTGGGGGAAAACTAAGAAAAGAGAGGACAAATAATGTACACTGCATTGAAACAGATGAGGAAAAGAATTGTTTAAAAGGGATATATGATTATGTATTATTTGCATGACAACAGTCCAGAATAAGAGATGCATAGCAAAGTGGACTGGAGGACAGGGGGAGGGAGGAAACTGTGTAATAATTAAAGATCTTTTTAAAGAGAAAAGTGAACTGGGGAGGGGTTGGAAGGAAAATGTGCAACAATGAATGAATGGAAATCCAAGTTCTCGGTAAACTTTCATTAAAATATCAATTGAAAAGGATTTCAATTGAAAATGAAAAAAACAAAAAGACCAACAAAAACACAAACTGAATGGAGAATCCCCCCTGAGGTTCAGACAATCTGCTATCTTTTAGTTTTTTAACTTAATATCAAGATCTTGGGGAAATGCTCAGTAAGGACAGAGCACAAATACTCTGCAAATGGTCTGGTTGAGTTTCATTAACAATGATCTTCATGGCACCAAAATAACTGATTATCTCTGTCTCACGTGCTCTGGGCGTGTTGCAAGGAGGAACCAGTCCTTGAAAAGACACATCACACTTGGGAGGATGGAGGGACAGTGCAGGAGGAGAAGGCCCAGGATGAGATGGATTGACTCAGTGCCCGAGGTAATGGGGGTAGACATGTCAGAGATGATGAAGTTGACTCAGGATAGAGCAGGGTTCAGAGCTGTTGCACATAAGGTCGCTATGAGTCTCAAGTGACTTGATGACACATAACAGCAACAACAACATAACTGACAATTGACTGACATGAGGGAGTCTACAGTAACGAAGAGATAACCATGATGGCTTCAAGGCAACACTTCAGAAACTAAGAAAGGTGCACTATCTGTTTCCAAATGTTGGAGATAAAATTGGGTTCTAGGAGAGAACTGAGAGAAAGAATTAGAGCTGTGAGTCTCACAACCTTTGGAGAGTAGAGAGCATTTCTCCCTGTTTTATTTTTTTCCATTCTTATAATACTCAATTATAGAGGAAAAAAAAAACCTCCCCATGAGTCATCCATAGTTTATGTCATCACTTCTCAGGGACATGTTTTTCAAAGCTACTGTGAAAAAAAGAAACCTAATTTATTTGACAGATTTCAATAGGAACACTTAATTCAAAGAGCAGAAATTTATTAGGAATAATACAATAGGTTGAATCTTGAAGGCAATCCTTATTTGTAACACAGAGCCTTTTATTTTCAATTTCCTTTCATACAGAATTTCAATTTTTACCTGTAGGATGGTGAGGAAGAAGTGTAGGCAAGACGTGTGTGTGTGTGTGTGTGTGTGTGTGTGTGTGTGTGACTGTTTTGGAGCTATTATTACGATGGTAGAGAGGCACAGGTGCAAAGTAGAATTAGTTTATCTACATTTCACTTTATTGCCAAGTGGAGCCAGTTGTTGCTTCTAAGGACTAAACTTGACTAACAGATCACAAAAACCTGAGGCACGATAGTACTGCTACTCTTGTGTGTAAAACTTGAAGAAAGGGATACTTTCCCAAAGAAGCCACCTAATGTGACTGTTGTCAAGACTGTTGTCTCTTCAATCAGCCTCTCACTTCAGGACTCCCACCATGACCTGCAATCACTATGAAATCCATAGACTCTGCCCACATTCGTTCACTAAGGGAATAGGCAAACTTGGAAAAAGTCAACTAAAACGGGTAAGACAGTCATTTAAAAGATGTTTTCTAGAAAAAGTAAAAGAAATATTACTTTATAGAAGAATTATGCCTGGATATGTGATTTATATATGTATTATGCATGAGACGCAGATGTTGACCAATTGTGTCTTTGATGATGTTTCCTACCTTTCCTTTTATTTTATTTACTAGTAGTGATAGTGTTTCTCTGATATGGTGATGTTTTGAGCTAACCTTTTCTGTTAATAAAGTTAAAGATAGCCTTGTGGTTCAAGTCATTAATTTAGTATTAAGAATGTACAGTTTCATACAAAGTCATAGCTCTAATAACTTGCTATCAGTCTCGATGTTAAGTACAGTAGGAAATCTACAGTAGGAAAAGCAGCGAGTTTGTCTCTTCTTTTTCCTTTTCTTTCCCTGCTTACCTCTTTCATAGAATCAAATGGAGAATGGGGAGAATGTGAGATAAGATGATAGGACCTTAAACACTTGACTAGAGCTGGGCAATGATTAAGGAGGACAGAAGAATCAATGCCTTTGATTTGTGGTGTTAGAGTATTGAACATACATGGGCTGCCGAGAGAAAAACAGGTCTGACTTAGAGAGGGTGAGACCGGGCTGCTTCTTGGAGGCAAGGATTTTGAAGCTCAGTCTCACAAACTTTGGGCAGGTTGCCAGCACAGATGAGTCCCTGGAGAAGGGCATCATGCTTGGAAGGGTGAAGGGTCAGCACAGAAGGGGAAGACCCTGGCTGAGATGGATTGACAAAGTGACTATGGCAATAGAGACAAATATGTAAGAGATGGTGAAGCTGGCTCAAGATAGGGCAGAGTTTACAGCTATTGTTTATAGGGTTGCTATGAATCTTGGTCAACTCAAAGACATATAACAAAATGTGGCTTTCGCTCTCTTATTTGGAAGATGGCTAAAACAAGCCTCCTTTGGAAAACATAAATGTCAGTGGCTTGTGGTGAAAAATGACTCTCATAGCACTCACTAATAGGGAGCTCTGCTGGCCTAGTGTTAAGAAGCTGCACTGCAATCCCAAAGTTCAAACCCACTACCTGCTCCACTGGAGAAAAGTGGTATCTTCCTGTGTAATTAACTGTCTCTGAAAACCTGCTGGAGGCTCAGCTATGAGTTGGTTCTGACTTGATGGTAGACAACAACTACTCATTCATAGAAGTAATCGGGCATATGAATATTATGGTGCAGGACAGAGCCTCGGCTGGCTCCTGGGGCCTCCAGCTGAGGGCCAGCAGCTGATGTGCATTTGAACTAGATCCAGCTCCCTGCCTGTAGAGCTGCCTTCTGGCTGAGACCCTCGCAGCTGGCACGCATTGGGATGGGCCCCTGACTCCCAGGTCCTGGAGACTTTTTCCAGCTGAGAATACTATTAAGGAAGTAGGATATGAAAAGGAACCAATGGTAATGAAGGAAAAATCTCAAGCTACATTGAGGACATTGGCCAAAAATAAGGCCCCAGGAATTAATGGGATATCAATTGACATGTTTCAACTAACAGAGGCAGCCCTGTATGTGGTCACTGGCTTGAACCAGGAAATTAGAAGACAGTTACCTTACCAATTGACTGGAAGAGTTCCATATTTGTTCCCATATCCAAGAAAAGTGATCCAATGCAATGTGGAAATTATTGAACAGTATCATTAATATCACATACAAGCAAAATATTTCTGAAGATCACCCAAAATGGAACTGCCAGAAGTTCAAGGTGGGTTTAGAAGAAGCTGTGGAGCCAGGGATATCATAACTGATGTCAGATGGATCATAGCTAAAACCAAGGAAAACCAGATGAATGTCTATTTTGAGTTTTATTGACTATGCAAAGCCATTTGTATGGATCATAACAAAATATAGTTAACATTGAGATGACTCAGAATCTCAGAACACATAATCATACTCATATAACTCATACCAAGAAGTTCTACAAACAGAACAAGGGAACACTGTATAGTTTAAAATCAAGAAAGGTATGTGTCAGTGTTGTATACATTCTCCATACCTATTCAATCTGTATGCTAAAGAAAATCAGAGGAGCTGGATTTTATAAGAGGTATATGGTGTCAGGATCAGAGTAAGATTCATCAATCTGAGTTATGCCGATGATATAATAATCTTGCTTGTGGAAAGTAAGGAGAACTTGAAATGCTACCTGTAAATGTTAAAAGACTACAGGCTTTAATATGGATTACAAATCAACATCAAAAGGACAAGAAGCCTCACCACTGGATCAATGATAGAGAAAATAATGAAATTGTCAACAATTCTATGTTACTTGGCACCACTATCAATACCCTTGCTACTAGTGAAGAAATCAAAAGGTATATTGTATTGGGAAAAATTTGCTGTCAAGGACTTCTCCAAAATACTAAGGAGCAATGATATCAGTTTAAAGACTAAGGTGCACTTGACTCAGGGCATGGTCTTTTCAGTTACTTGGTATGTATTTGAGAGCTGTACAATGAATAAAGATGACAGAAGAAGAATTGATGCCTCTGAGCTGTGGTGTTGGAGAAGAGTACTGATTATACCATGGACCGCAAAAAGAATAAACATTATGTCTTGGTGAAAAGGAAGCCAGAGCATTTCTTGAATGCAAGAGTAATGAAGCTTTCACTCACATACTTTGGACATGTTGTTAGATGGGGTTATTCCTTGGAAAGGGATATAAAGAGGTGGGAAGGTCAGGGAAGGAGAGAAAGACTTTCACCCAGATATTGATTCAGTGACTGCTACCATGGGCTCAAGTGTGTCAGAGCTGAAGAAGATGGTGCAAGACAGCACAAGGTTCATATCTGTTGTTGATAGGGTCACTATGAGCCTTCCCCAATTCAATTGCACCCAGAAACATCGTCATTTGAGTCACTCACTTATTGCTCTGGCGATGGAACCAACTCATAGCTGATCTTCCAGCGAGTTTTTGGAAACTGTAGATCACACAGGAGAAGATTATCCTCTTTTTAAGCCACTGGTGGATTCCCTATGAGCCACTCACCGGAGACCCCATGACTGTTGTGACTTCCCTATAGAGGACAGTTACATGGGCTCTTCTCTTGGTAGAATTGTCAGTTCTGTAGTATGTTTTATTTCTATGGATGCATCTGTGACCCAGAAACTTCAGGCATTTTCCAGAAATTCCTCTCTTAGCCTCTGGTTATCTGGGGTATGCATCTGGGCTATTTTACTGAACATCAAGCATTCTCTTTTAATTTCGTAGTACTGCTAGAACACATATCCCATTATAAAATAGTTTTAAGAAGCAACATTTTATTTTCTTACCATAGAAACTCCATTAGGATTGGTGGAAGATCTATTAACAGTCTGCGTTATGCAGATGACACAACCCTGCTTGCTGAAACTGAGGAGGACCTGACATGCTTGCTACAGAGAGAGGGTCAAGGACTGCAGCCTTCAGTATGGATTGAAGCTGAATGTCAATTGGCAGCATCAGGATGGATGGTGAAGAGATTGAGATTGTTAACAACTTTAGTTTGCTTGGCTCCATGGTCAACACTCTTGGCACCAGCAGCCAGGAAATCAAAAAACGTATTGCGATGGGAAAGTCTGCTGTTAGGGACCTCTCCAGGGTACTGAAGAGCAATGGTGTCACTCTGGAGACTAAGGTGTGTCTGATACAGGCTATGGTCTTTGCAATCACTTGTTATGCATCAGAGAGTTAGACAATGACTAGGAAGGATAGAAGGAGAATTGATGCCTTTGAGCTGTGGTGCTGGAGAAGAGTATTGAATGTACCATTGACTGCCAAGAAAACAGATTCATCCTAGAGAGGGTTAAACCAGGCTGATCCTTGGAGGCAAGGATTTTGGGGCTCGGTCTGACATAATTTGGACATGTTGCAAGGAGGGACCGGTCCTTGGAGAGGGACATCATGCTTGGAGGGTGGAAAGATGGCACAAGAGGGAAAGACCCCCTATGAGGTGAATTGATTCAGTGATTGGGGTAATTGGGATGGATGAGTCAGAAGCAGTGCAATTGGCACAGGATAGAGCAGGGTTTAGGGCTGTTGCACATAGGGTCACTATGAGTCGCAAGAGACTCGACGGCACATAACAACCATGTTGTTGTTGTTACGTGCCAAAAAGTCGCTTGTGACTCATAGCAATCCTATGTACAAGAGCTCTAAATGTCGTTCTATCCTGTGCTAAACTAGCCATCTCAGATGCACTTATTCCCACCACTCCAATCACAGAATCAATTCATCTCATTGAAGATCTTCCTCTCCTTCAACGCCCCTCCACTCTACCAAACATGATGTCCCTCTCCAAGGACCAGTCCCTCCTGGCAACATGCCCAAAGTATGTCAGACGAAGCTTCAGAATGCTTGACTCCAAGGAGCATTCCGGCTTCACCTTCTCCCGGACGAACCTGTTAGTTCTCCTAGCAGTCCATGGTCAACACTCTTCTCCAGCACCACAGCTCAAAGGCATCAATTCTCTTTCTATCATCCCTATTCACTGTCCAACTCTCTGATGCATAGCACGTAATTGCGAAGACTATAGCCCGGATCAGGCGCACCTTAGTCTCCAGCCTGATGTTGTTGTTCTTCAGTACTCTTGAGAGGTCCCTCACAGCTGACTTTCCCAATGCAATTCGTCTCTTGATTTCCTGGCTGCTGTTACCAAGAGTGTTGATTGTGGAGCCAAGAAAACTAAAACTGTTAACTATGTCAATCTTTTTACCATCCATACTGATGCTGCCACTTGGCCCAGTGGTGAGAATCTTTGTTTTCTTGATACTTGACCTTCTGCAGCAAGCGCTTCAGGTCTTCCTCAGTTTCAGCAAGTAGGGTTGTGTCATCTGCATAACACAGGTTGTTGATGACTCTTCCACCAAATCCTGATGCCACATTCCTCTTCCTACAGCCCAGCATCTCAGATGATCTGTTCTGCATACAGACTGAAAAGGTGTGGAGACAAAATACATCCCTGATGGACCCCCTTCTTAATTTTGA
This sequence comes from Elephantulus edwardii, assembly GCF_000299155.1. Classification (NCBI taxonomy): domain Eukaryota; kingdom Metazoa; phylum Chordata; class Mammalia; order Macroscelidea; family Macroscelididae; genus Elephantulus; species Elephantulus edwardii. Next base: position 1,720,631 of record NW_006399891.1, on the reverse strand, counting down.
GCCATGTAGTGTCTCCTTGCTCTGCTCTGACAACTGCCTCTTGGTCCAAGTATAGATTTCGCATAAGCACGATCAAATGTTCTGGGATTCCCATTCTTCTCAGAGTCAGCCACAGCTTGTGATCCACACAGTCAAAAGCCTTTGCATGGTCAATGAAGCACAGATAGACATTCTTCTGGTAGTCTTTGCTTTCTGCCAAGATCCATATAACATTAGCTATAATATCTCTAGTACCACAACCTCTTCTAAATCCAGCTTGTACATCTGGCAGTTCTCTGTTGACATATTGTTCCAAATTGATAATTTTCAGCAGAATCTTGCTTGCATGTGATATTAATGATATTGTTCGATAATTTCCCCACTCCACTGGGTCACTTTTCTTTGGAATGGGAACAAATATCAATCTTTTCCAGTCAAGTAGGCCAGCTGGCTATCCTCCAGATTTCTTGGCACAACTTAGTGAGTACATCCAGGGCAGTGTCTGTTTGTTGAAATATGTCAATTGGTATTCCATCAACTCCTGAAGCCTTGTTTTTTTGCCAATTCCTTCAGAGCAATTTGAATTTCCTCCTTCATCACCATAGAATCTTGCTTATATGTCATTTCATGAAATTCTTTTGTGTCAGCCAGTTCCTTCTGATGCATTGACTCTGTCTGTGTATTCCTTCCATCTTCTCTTGATCCTTCCTGGATCATTTAACATTCTACCCAAAGTATCCTTAAGTATTTCCACCTGTGGCTTGAATTTGTTTTTTGTTTTTTTTTTAGCTCCTTCAGCTTAAGAAATGTTGAGCGAGTCCCTCCCTTTTGATTTTCTGACTCCGGCTCTCTGCACATGTCATTATAGTATCTTGCTTTGTCATCCCAGGCTGCCTTTTGAAATTTTCTGTTTAGCTCTTTGATTTCTTGGTTTCTTCCTTTAGCTTTGGCTTCTCGGTACTCTAATGCAATATTCAGGGTCTCATCTGGCATCCATCTTGGTCTTTTCTTCTTCTCAGCCTTTGTAAATGATCTTTTGCATTCTTCCTGGACGATTTTCTTGATATTCTCCCAGAGCTCATTTGGTCTACACTCATTGGTGCTCAAGGCCTCAAACCTGTTCCTGAGTGGTTTTGAAATTCGAGTGGGATGGACTTAACATCAAATTTTGGTTCCCGTGGGTTTGATTTAATTTTCTTCAACTCCAGCTTAAATTTGCATATGAGTAGTTGTTGGTCTGTCCCACAATCAGCTCCCGGCCTGGTTTTCACTGCTGATATTGAGCTTCTCCACTGAGTCTTTCCACAGATGTAATCTATTTATTCCTATGCATGCCATAAGGTGAAATCTATGAGTATAGCCTGCATTTATGTTTCTTATAAAAGGTATTTGCAATGAATAAATCATTGAATGTGCAGAACGATATCATTCTATCTCCAGCGTCATTTCTCTCATCGAGCCCGTGTTTTCCAGCTACTGATCCTTCTTCCCTGTTCCCAACTTTTGTATTCCAGTTGCCCATTATTATCAATGCATCTTGATTGCATGTTTGATCAATTTCTGACTGCAAAAGTAGGTAGAAATTGTCTATTTCCTCCTCTTTGGCTCTAGTTGTTGGTGCATATATTTGAATTATAGTGGTATTCACTGTACTTCCTTGTATGCATATGGATATTATCCTGTCGCTCACCAGATTGTATTTCAGGATGGATCTAGAAATGGTTTTTTTAATTATGAAACCAACCCCATTTTTTTCTCACCTTTTCATCTCTGGCATAGTAAATCATATAATAAATCAAATTTTATTTTCTCACTTGTAGAAGCTAAAGGTCAAATCAGGGCGAATTCCTTTCTAGTTAATATCCACGTGTTCCTTGATCCATTGATTTACTGGTGATCCTGTCATGATGTCTATTTTTTTTTCTCTGTATTTATTTTCCTCTTCCTAAAAATCAGAAATAATATAGTCCAGTTTCTCAGATTATGTACTTAACATAATGGTTGAATAGGTATGGTAAATGGATACAACCATGCACTTTTCTGAATTTGCACCATACATTATTCTCTTGTTCTGTTCAAGTGGTTGCTTCTTGGTTCGTCTACAGTTTCTGCAAGGGTAGAATTTAGTGTTCTGGAATTTTTATTCTTCTCAATGTCATCCATACTTTATTATGATGCACACCGTCTTTGCATAGTTAATACAACACAAACATCTTTCTGATATTCTCTGCTTTCAGCTAAAATCTATCTTGGATGGCAGTGAATTTGAGTTTTTATGTAATAGACACTATGTGAACTATGAGATGGATAAATATAAATGAGACAATGTCTGTGTCTTGTAAACCACTTAAAAGCAGACTTTCTCTTGAAAATTCTGCAACTTTAAAGAACTTTTCTTGAATACATGAAACATAAGATAATTTTGTTTGGCATTTTTAAGGATTATATTAGTCTCAGACTTGTGATGTGACTTGTGACTTGTGGCTTAGTGGTGGACTTGTGAGTGAGGAGTTGTCCTTCTAACCTAGTGGTAGACTGTTTGAATGCATTAGCTCCTCCTTGAGAGAAAGATGAATTATTGGTACAATATTTAAGCGCAAGTATTTTGTTAATTCAGTAACACTTGTCAATTATTAACAGTCACTGGCTTGTCCTTCTAAACGCAGATCTCAAATGTCTATAATTTTTTTTTGCAGTTATATCTTGAAACAGTACAGAAATGTTACTGGCATATTATAGCACTTAACATTAACAGTACAGTAAAAAACATTAACAATATTTATAAAGTAAATGAATCTTATAAAGCAATTTCTTTTCAAGTATCTCAACCTTGTCTGTCAAACTATTATATAAATTTTCTTAGATAATGGATAGAACTTTATGGTTGTTCAATAAATATTTATTGGAATATTGTTGAAATAGTAACTATTAACTCATTAAAAGAATACTGGGGAAAGCCAGGCTGTCACCTTGAGAGGCTACCTTCTAAATTGCTAAAAACAATAATGTAAAATTATTTAACCTTTTTCATAGATCGGTTCCTTGTCTTTTTGGGAAAGAGCATCAACCATTTGCTTTAACTCTTCTGTTTCCATTTGTGTTTGTTCCTTGTAGAATTTGTCATCTGGTTTCATTGACAAAGTCAACTTATGTTGATTGTTCTGCAACAACAGCAACAAAAAAGACAAATTAAAATTAGAATTTATTAAAGTTTAATAAACTGAAGCAAACTTTGGCAAAAAAAAAAAAAAGATAAGCAGTCTCCTGCCCTTCAATTTACAGTCTGAAATCCTCTGGAGGGTCAGCCATGCTGTGGTTCCAATGATGACAAGGACCAGCAGTATCAATAATTAATCTCACAGTGTGCGAACCACATGCCTACTCAAAACGGGCAAGTAACATGTGAGTGGAGCCAACGATGTGAAATACAGTGGGGGAAGGGAAGGATGACAGTGAATTGGTGACCAGCTACTAATAGTTCAAAGGGCCATTAAACTTTGATACAATGTGAATATCAGAACCCAGTGATTCTGACTCTTTCAACTTTTCAAGAAAAGTTAGAAATCTGAGTTTTAAAAATATGTACATTCTGTATTTAGAAAACACTGTGTGAGTTGAAGAAACTATGTGTGGGCTACCAGGATTGATCTTCATTCATTTCCTTTCTTTTCATTTCATCCATTCTTTCTCTTCACTGGAGACATGACATTGCAATGAAATGGATTTTTCAGATTAGGAACAAAGTTACTACTATTGAATTTTATTCCATACCTTCGATCTACCAAAGGAAGGGAGTTGTGTCCTGACTCACAATTCTCAGAAAGTTGGAGAGCGTGCATTTAGAACCACATTTTAAAGTCAAAAGTCAAAGTCATTGCCATTGAGTCAGAACTGAGGCATAGCAGACCCTCCAGTGAGTTTTCGAAGCTGTAAGTCATGTGGGAGGCGATTGCTTGTCTTTTGTCAGAGGAGTCCCTGGTGTATTCAAACAGGCAGAGAGACATAGCCTCTCATTTAACAGCCTATCTTCTTACAGACCAAATCCTAATGCCACATTCCTCTTCATAGAGTCCAGCTTCTTGGATAATTTGCTCAGGATATAGACTGAACAGGTATGGAGACAGAATACAACTCTGACACAGTCCCTTCCAAATGCCAGACTATGCAGTGCTCCCCTCCTCCACTTGCACAATAGCCTCCTGGTCTAGGTATAGGTTCCTTATGAGCACAATCAAGTGCTCTGGAATTCCCATTCAGCCACATCTTGTCATGATCCACACAGTCAAATGCATTTGCATAGTCAATAAAGCACAAATAGACATTCTTCTGGTATTCCTTACTTCGGCCATCAGCAATGATATTTCTGGTGCCACAGATTCTTCTAAATCCCACTTGAACTTCTGGCAATTCTCTAGCTATGTACTGTTCCAGTAATTTTTTAACAATCTCCGGCAGTATTTTGCTTGCATGTAATATTAATGATACTGTTTGATAATTTCCACATTCAATTGGATCACCCTTCTTGGGAATAGGAACAAATAAGGACCTCTTCCAATCTATTGGCCAAACATCTGCATTATGCAGATGACACAACCTTGATTGCTGAAAGTTAGGAGGACTTGAAGCACTTGTTATAGACAATGAAGAAATGTAGCCTTCAATATGGATTGTGTGTCAATATCAAGAAAACAAAGATTCTAATCATTGGGCCAATAGACAGTGTCATGATGCATGGAGAGGAGATTGAAACTGTCAACAGCTTCGTCTTGCTTAGATCCACGATTAACACCCTTGGTACAAGTAGCCAGGAAATAAGGAGATGCATTGCACTGGGAAAATCTGCAGATAGGGACTTCCAAATTGTTGAGGAGTAGTGATGTCAGTTTGAGGACTAAGGTGCGTCTGATCCAGACCATAGTCTTTTTGATTACTAGCTATGTGTCTGAGACCTGAACAATGAATTAGGATGTCAGAAAAAGAATTGATACCTTTGAGCTGTGGTTTGGAGAAGAGCACTGAACATCCCATGTACAGCCAAGAGAATGAATAGATATGTCTTAGAGATGGTGGAGGCAAGAATGCTGAGGCTTTGCTTCACATACTTTGGACATATTGCTAGGAGGTGCTATTCTGTGAAGAAGGACATGATGTCAGGAAGGGTTGAGGATGGGTAAAGGAGAGGAAGACCTTCAATAAGGCAGATTGACAGGGTGACTCCTGTAAGGGCTCTTGTATGTCAGGGAGTGAGAATGGTGCAGGACAGGAATGTGTTCAGATCTTTCAGTTCATAGGGTCACTATGAGTCATATTTGACTCGATGGCTCCTAACAACAACAACTTCTTACAGACCAGACCACCTTGCTCTTCCTGAGTTTGAGAACTACATTTCGTTTTTATTAATTGAAAGAATAAATTCTTCCTTTGTGTGAACCTGAAAAAAACTTTGACAAATAACAGCCTTATACTTAATCATATTTGTTGTTTAAGGGGTGCTGTCGAGTTCGAACTGACTTACAGCCTGATAATCCTTAAGTGGATTTTTAGAAGTAGTTAATCACACGGGAGATTTTTCATCCTTCTCCCACAGAACAGCTAATGGTCTTGAACTATGTACCTTTCAGATTACAACACAGCTTCTTACCACTAGGCTACTAGAACTCCTTATGCATGTATTTTGTTACTGCTATGTACCATAGAGTTGGAACCTACCCTTGGTTGACCTTCCAGTACGTTTTCAGAGATGGTGCAGCCAGAGTGCTCTTTGGAGGCAACAATGCCGAGGCTTTGCCTCACATACTTTGAACATATTGCTAAGAGGTGCTATTGCGTGGAGAGGGACATGAGGTTGAGAAGCTTGCCCATCTTTCTCCCACTGAACAGCTGACAGATTTGAACTGTGTGCCTTTGGGTTAGCAGTGAAATTCCTCACCACGAGGCTGCAAGAACTCCCTAAACAGTAAATCACACAAGAAGCTACAGGTTTTGGAGCAGCTGGTGAATTTGAACCATATACTTTTGGATCAGTAATGCAACTCCTTACACACTAGGCAATATAGGTAATCATAAATACATATTTATAGCTTTTCATTGTCCTCACAAATATAAAGGGTACTTATATTCTGAGTAAGCATTTGCTAATTGGTTACCATGTTAATGGCCATTAAATTGTGGTGCATTACGAGCATAATGATAAGCAATTTCAGACACAGATATTTCTCTGAGTCATTCTCCTTTTGCTATAGATTTCTATTCCCACGGTGTTTTTTGTTTGTTTATTTGTTTTTTGGGGTTTTTTTTTTTTAGGACTTGTATTTATCTTTTCCAAGTTATGTGATTGTTGCGCTCTAGTAGTTGCTTGCTTTAGCACTATCTTGTGTCTGGATATAAACATTCAGTTCCTTTGGGTATCATTACCTATGTTCAGTCTTTGACCTGTTTTGGAAAAAGTCCTGGTTTCCTGCCTGATACTAGAAGGGAAGGTACTGATTTACTAGAACACTAAGCAATAAATTACTGAATTGCTTGATTTTTTAAAATTGTTTTGGTTATAGTCTTAAGACTACAGGTAAATTCAATGTCAAGTTTTAATCGGACCAGGAAGCAGTCATAAGAATAGAGCAAGGAAACACTGCATGATTCAAAATTAAGAAGGGTATATGCCAGGGATATGTCCTATCTCTATACCTTTTCCATCTATATGCAGAAAAGATTATCTGGGAGGCTGGTCTTTATGAGGTGACATCAGGATTGGAGGTAGACTCATCAACAATCTGTGTTATGCAGATGACACAACTCTACTGGCTGAAACTGAGGAGGATCTGAAGTGTTTGCTGAAGAAGGTCATTGAAACTCAACATCAGGAAAGCAAAGATTCTCATCACTGGGCCAATTGGCAGCATCATGATAGATGGTGAAGATATTAAGATTGTTAACAATGTTAGTTTACTTAGCTCCACAATCAACACTCTTGGTACCAGCAACCAGGAAATTAAAAGATGAATTGTATTGGGAAAGTCTGCTGTCAGCGACCTCTCCAAAGTACTGAAGAACAACGATGTCAGTCTGGAGACTAAGGTGTGCCTGATCCAGGCCATAGTCTTTGCGATTACTTGCTATGCATCAGAAAGCAGGAAAATGACTAGGGATGATAGAAGGAAAAAATCTATGTTTTTGAGCTGTTGTGCTGGAGAAGTGTATTGAATATACCATGGGCTGCTAGAGAACAAACAGGTTTATCCTAGAGAGGGTGAGACGAGGGTGCTCCTTGGAAGCAAGGATTCTGAGGCTTTGTCTGACATATTTTAGACATGTTGCAAGGTAGTACCAGTGCTTGGAGAGGGATGTCATTCTTGGGATGATAGAAGTACATTGCAAGAGAGGAAGATCATCAATGAAATGGATTGATTCAGTGACTAGGGTAATGGGGATAGGTGTGTCAGAGACAATAAGATTCGCACAGGGAGGGCTTTTGTAGATAGGGTTACTATGAGTGACAGGCAACTCGATGACACATAACAATAACAACAACATTAATAATAAGAATGTAAGCCTCCTTTGTGGTCATGTGGTTATTTCATGCTTAAATTAATTTGGTAAGTATATGCTTGGGAGGGTAGAGGGACAGTGCAAGAGAGGAAAGACCCTCGAGATGGATTGATTCAGTGACTGAATAATGGGTGTATGTGTCAGAGACAATAAGATTGGTACAGGATAGATCAGAGTTTAGTACTTTTGTACATAGGGTTGCTATGAGTTGCATGAAACTCAATAGCACATAACAACAACAACAATAACATATATAACTTTAACTATAAAATGATAAATATAGCAATATGCCACTTATGTGGTATGAATATGTGTCACTCAACCACAACTCATATATATAATCTTTTTATTATAACTAAATAGAAGAAAATTGTGCTCCAGAAGATCAACATTAACTGGATAATTCATTTTATAGATTTTTTTTTTAATAAAGAAGCCTTTCATTAACTGTTTGCTTTTATGACTTAGTTGACACTGAGAGATTTTTACTTCTGACCTGGATACTTCAAGTAGCGTGCTTCTGGAAAAATAGTAGGTAGAGAAGAACAAAAATGAAAGTCTTTGTCCTAATTAAAAGTTACAAATATTTAGTTTTTACGCGTTGTTGTTGTTTTGTGCTGTCCAGTCAAATATGACCTATAATGATTCTATGAGCAACAAATCTGAACCCTGAGAGTGGCAAATATTCTTTAATAATTGGAGCATGAAATGTCAAATCTCGAATGCTAGAAAACTAGAAATAGCGAAAAATGAAATGAAGTGCATGAACATCTACATTCTATGCATTAATTGAGATGAGATGGACTAGCTTTGGCTTCTTTGAATCAGATAATCACATAGTATAATATGTTGGGGAGAAAAACAAAAGAAGAATGACATTACATTTGTAGTAAAAAAGTCAATTTCAAATACTGCTGAAGTACAATGTTGTGAGAAATAGGATATTATCTGTATGCATATAGGAATAAATTGAAAACTTTTACCAATTCTTATAGTCCAAAATTGACCAAACATGCAATCAAGATGTATTATTTGGTAAATGGAATGTGAACATTGAAGACGATGAAAAAGAAATAGTCTTCAGAAAATATGGACTTGGTGACAGAAATAATGCTGGAAATAGAATTATAAAATTTGGGATTTTTATTGATTTATTAATTGCAAATACCTTTTTAAAAAAAAACACAAATGACTTTACACATGACTCTCACTGGATAAACTACATAGGAATTAGAATGATCACATATATAAAAGGAATCTTTGGAGAAGCTCAGTATCAGCAGTCAAAACCAACCAGAGGTGGATGGTGGATCATACCATCAAATACTCATGTGCAAATTGAAAATAAGGCTGAAGAAAATGAAAACAAGTCCATAAGAACCAAAATATCTAGAATATGAATTTCAAACTCATCTTAAGAATAGGTTTGAAGCATTGAACACCAATGATCAAAGAATAGATGAGTTAAGGGATGACATCAAGGTTATCATCCATGATGAGAGCAAAAAGTCATTACAAAGATACAGGAGAAAGAAAAAAAACCAAAATAGATGTCAGAAGAGACTTTTACAATTGCACTAGAGCATTGAGAAACCAAAGCAAAAGGAAGAAATCAAAATGCTAAGGAACTTTGGGAACAGAAGATCCCAAAGGGCGGCCTGGAAAGACAAAGTATTACAATGAAATGAACACAGAGCTGGAGTCAGAAAATCAAAGGGGCCAAACTCGCTCAGCATTTCTTAAGCTCAAGGAGCTGAAGAACAAATTCAAGCCTTAAGTTGCAATACTTAATGTTGGAGGACACAGAAGAATTCCATCGTGATGAAGGAAGACGTTCAAGCTGCTCTGAAAGAATTGGCAAAAAACAGGGCCCCAGGAATTGGTAGCATACCAACTGACATATTTCAACAAATAGACACTGCCCTGGATGTGCTCACCAAGTTGTGCCAAGAAATCTGAAGGACGACCACCTGGCCAACTGACTGGAAGAAATCTGTATTTGTTCCCATTCCAAAGAAAAGTGAGACAACAGAGTGTGGAAATTATCAAACAATATTATTAATATCACATGCAAGCAAGAATCTGCTGAAGATTATACAAAAACCACTGGAACAGCAACAGAGTGTTGGTGTTCTGCCACACTTCTGCCTGAAGTGTGGGCTGGGTTTAGAAGAGGCCATAATATTAGGGATATTATAGTGAATGTTAGATGGATCTTGACTAAAAACAGAGAGTACCAGAGGAATGTCTATCTGTGTTTCATTAACTATGCAAAGGCATTTGTGTGAATCACAGCAAACTGTGGCTTACTCTGAGAAGAATGGGAATCCCAGAACACTTGATTGTGCTCATGCAAAGCCTGTACTTGGACCAGAAGACAGTCATCAGAACAAAGCAAGGAAACACTACATGGTTCAAAACTAGGAAGGGTATATGCCAGGGATGTGTTCTAGCTCTATACCTAGGGATGACAGAAGGAGAACTGATACCTTTGAACTGTGGTGCTGGACTGCTGGAGAACAAAGAGGTTCATTCTAGAGAGGGTGAGACCAGGCTGCTCGTTGGAGGCAAGGATTCTGAGGTTTTAGTCTGACATACTCTGGACATGTTGCAAGGTAGGACCAATGCTTGGAGAGGGACATCATACTTGGGAGGGTTGAAGGACAGTGCATGAGGAAAGACCCTCTTGACACAAAGATAGAGCAGGTTTTAGGGCTGTTGTACATAAAGTTGTTATGAATTGCAGGAGACTCAATGTCATATAACTACAATAAAACAAGAGACACAAAGGACACAAAGGGATCTCTTGTGGCCTACTAGTAAGAAACTGTTCTGTAACCCTGAAGGCACACAGGTCAAATCGTCCAGCTGCTCTGTGAGAGAAGTATGAGCAATCTCCTCCCATGTGTTTAACTGCCTCTGAAAATCTGCCAAAAGATCAGCTATGGGTCAGTTCTGACTTGATAGTACACAATAAAAACAAGAGATGCAAAAGATCTATATAAGAAAAACTACAAAACACTAAGAAACTATAAGAGACTTATTAAAATGGGAAAATACTCCATGTTCATGGATAAGAAGCAGCAACATTGAAAGTGACAGTCCTACAAAAAGTGATGTATATATTTAAGACAATCTCAGTACATGTAACAATCTCATTCTTCTAGGATATAGAAAAAAAAAATTCCAATTTTATTTTCTTTGGAAAGGAAAGAGACACTGAATAAGCAAAGCCCTTCTGAAAAATAACTAAAAAAATAAGTAGGAGGCATCACACTCTCTGATCTCAAAACCTTCCTCACGGCCATAGTAATCAAAACAGCATGGTATTGGTGAAATGATAGGCATATAGATCAATGTAATAGAATTGAGAACCAAGAAATTAACTCATGTATTTGACAATGACTCAAAACCCACGAAATCAGGAAAATATTGCCCTTTAACAAATGGTGCTGGCAAAACTAGATATTTATCTGTAGAAAATAGAAGCAGGATTCACATCTCACTCTATATACTCTAAAAGAACAACTCAAAGTGGATCAGAGATCTAGGGCTAAAACCAAAACCCATAAAGATAATCAGGAAAAAGAAAGACACAAACTTCAAAGCTCTAGCCAATGGCATGACTAGACTTATAAACAAACAAACAAAAACTACCACCCACACACAAAACAACAAAAAACCATCAGCCTCCCTCCCCCTAACCAGTAGAGGATAAAAATCAATGAATATTGTTGTTATTATGTGCCCTATCCTGAACCAATTTCATCATCTCTGAGAAACCTAATCTCATTTCTCCAGTCACTGAGTCAATCCATCTCATCCTGAATCTTCCTCACTTGCTCTCTCCCTCATTCTTCCAAGCATGATGTCCCTCTCCAATGACGACCTTCTTGGGCATGTGGCCAAAGTATATGGGAAAGAGCTTCAAAATTCTTGCCTCTGGGAAGTAGGCTAGTTTCTCTATCTCCAGGACAGACTTGTTTGTTAGGATCTTCTAAAAATCAAATCCCTGAGTGAATAAAATAAACCAAAAACAAACAAAAAAAACCCCAAACTTTTCCAATAGGGTTAAAAGAAAATCCACCCAATTGGGAAAAAATGTTTGGTAATGACATTTCAGACAAAAGACTCGTGACTAAAATTTAAAGACTACTACAGTCCCTACACAAGAAAAAGATTGATAACTCACTTTAGAAATGAACAAAAGACATGTAAAGATTTTCACCAAAGAGAAAATTCAGATGACCAACACATAAATGAGGAAATGTTCAAAATCTCTAGCAGTCAAATAAAAACAATCATCAAATACCATCTCACCCTAGCAGCATTAGTAACGTTGGACAGGACAAAAAACAATAAATGTTGGAGAGGATATGGAGAGATTGGGACTTGCAGGCACTGCTAGTGGGATTGTAAAATGGTATAACCACCGTGCAAGGCAATCTAACGTTTTCTTGAAAAGGTGAATATAGAAGTCTCATTTACTCAGCTACCCTACTACTCTGTGACACAGGTGATTCAGATGTGAGAATGGTTACCCATGGTGGACAGGGTTTGGTGGATTTCCCCAATTAAAACAAGCCTGGAAGCAGTAGTGGCATCCACTTCCATAATGGCTTGCCTCTGGAAAACCTAGGAACCTGGAGAAAGGACAAAAATTATACAGGAAGTGTCCAGGACTTAGGGTCGCTATGAGTTGCCTATGACTCGACAGCACTTAACAACAACAACAACTCTACTATTAAGAACATACTCCAAGGAAATCAGAACTCAGACACTAATGGAAATATGTACACCTAGTACATTATTCACAATAGCAAGAAAATGAAAATGGCTCAAATGTCCATCAGCAAATGAAAGAACAAAATATATTCACATACTGGAATATTATGCAGCACTAGAGAACAGTAAATTAATAAAAAACTACACAACATGGGCAAGTCTAGAGGATATTATACTGAGTAAAAGAAATCAGTCACAGAAGAATTAATATTGCATAAGACCACTACTGTGGTAATCGGAGGGTAACTGAGTGGTATGGTAGGGAGAGTGGAGACAACAGAAAGACCATGGGCAGACAATGAACACCATAAAGGGCCAGGACAAGGGAGGATCAATCTAGAGCAAACCAATGTAAGGACAATATTGCTATTGCAATCAACAATTAAGACGGCTATATATAACTGTTCAAAAGGGGAGGAGAAGGAGAAAGGGGACCAAAGAATGGGGGTTCACTAGGACAGCAGAGGTTAGTAGATAGATGGGGGTGAAGAAATTGGTAAGGTGCAAGGGAAACTTGAGGGAACAGAGTGATAAAAGACACTGATCAGTAGTAATGATATAGGATATAATGTAAATGAACAAATTTATGCAAACCAAGAAATAAAACAATGCAATGATGCATTACATTGGACAAATCTGCAAATGACTCAGATAAAGTATTAAAAAATAATGGTGTCAAATATTTTAAGGACTAATAGCCTCAATGACTCAAGTCATGGTATTTTGAATCTCCTAATATGAATGTGAAAGTTGAACAATTAGTAAAGAAGGCTGAAGAATTGATGTCTTTGAATTTGGTGATGGTGTAAAGATAAGAAGACCCTCAAATAGATGGATTGACAGAGTGACTGAAATAATAGGTTGAAATATATTCGAGATGATGAGGATGACACAAAGTAGGGAAAAGTTCAGATCCATTGTTCATAGGGTTTCTATGAGTGGTACCTGACTTGACAGCACCTAACAACAACAACAACTAAAAGTCTTGGAAGAAATGCAGCCATTCTGTTCCTTAGGATGTTATCAAGAGAGATCTGGAAAAAAGACATCATGCTTCATGAAATAGAATTCAGCAAAAAAGAGGAAGCTCTCAACCAGATGGGTTAACACTGTGGCTATGACAATGATCTTAAAAAACAAAGATTGTGAGGACATTCCAGGATTGAGCATGGTTTTGTTCTGTTTTACTGAATCTTTATGAGTCTTAGCTGATTCAATGACATCCTGTTAGATATTGTAACAACAATTTCCCTGCATAGCTCAGAAAATAGTTCCAGAATAAAGATGATATAAAAGTCACTGAGTTAGATACAATGTTGATGTTGTTGTTAGACAATGAGATACACAAATAAAAGAACGAGTCAGTTCAACCTTGAGAATTTATTATCTCTGTGTGTAAAATTTTATTCAGATGGACTATGAACTGAAACTGGAAAGGTCTTTATTTGTTGGCCTGTTAATATTTATGAGTTAAGAATGCATGTGTGCATTCCAGGTATTTTTCACTATGATTTAGTCCTTCTGCACTAGTAGTAATATTTCTTATTTTGGTTTAGAGATCACTATAAAATTGATAGATAAAATTATAATTAATACCTGGGAGAGAAATAAGAGATAAATATTCTATAGTATTTTGGTGTTGGGAAATGTCAGTCTTATCATTATGGTTAAAACCCTCTGATATCTAACAAATATTATTCTTTAGCAGAGTCTAACATGTATTTTAACAACTATTTAACTTATATTTTAAACGGATTTTCTTAAGCAGAATATCAGTTCATCTTGTAACCACTGACAAAACTCTTGAATGAGTTGTCATTTATTATTCTTTCCCCCGACTTCTCATGGCCAGGCATCCTTTTAAACTGGCGTTTAATTCTTCACTAACGATTCTGAAGCATTCTCCAATAGCTTCATAAAACTAACAATGTTTTATGAACTGATATTCTGAACTTTATTAAACCTTGGAAGGAAATCTAAGTTTTCATGGTGCCATAGAGTCAACTGATTCATAGTGAACTTATGTACAACACAGTGAAACTCTGCCGATTCTTGCACCATCCCCACAGTCTGCTGTGCTTAAGAATACTCACAGTGTAAGTCCATCTTGTGGAATCTTTCTTTTCTTTGTTGATTATCTTTCCAAAACAATTGGTACTTCTCTTGGTACTCCTCTTCTCCGACGACTTGTTCCTTCTCATAACCTGCCCAAAGTATGTGAGATGAAATCTCAACATCTTGACTTCAAAAGAATGTTCTGGCCTCACTCTTTCCAAAGCAGATTTGTTTGTTCATTTAGCATCTACGATGTATTCAGTATTCTTTGTCAGCACCACAATTCAGAGGCATCAATACTTCCTCAGTCTTCCTTATGAATTATCTAAATTTCCATGCATATGCAGCATTTGAAAATACCATGATCTGAATGAAGGCACATCTTAGTCTTTAAAATGACATCTTAGCTATTTAGCACTTTAAAAACATCCTTTGACAATTGATATTTTGCTGCTTTCATTGACATTAATTGTGGATCCAAGTAAAAGTAAATACTTAACCATTCCAATTTTTATCCATTTATATTCACGGTTTTCTTTCAGTTGTAAAGATTTTTGTTTGCTTCATGTTGAAGTGTGATTCATACTGAAAGCTATAGTTTTCAGCTTTCTCAGTAAACGCTCCAAGGCGGCGGTTGCTGCTTCTTATTATTTTTCTTCTTCTTCTTCTTCTTCTTCTTCTTCTTCTTCTTCTTCTTCTTCTTCTTCTTCTTCTTCTTCTTCTTCTTCTTCTTCTTCTTCTTCTTCTTCTT
>NW_006399891.1:1698314-1705416 GCF_000299155.1 Elephantulus edwardii | reverse complement strand
TCTTTTGTAAGCAAGATTGTCTTATGTGCATAACATAAGTTGCTGATGAATCTTTTTGCAATCGTGATGCCACTTTTTTTTTCATATAGTCCAGCTTCTCAAATTATTTGTTCAACATACAGACTAAATAGATATTGAGAAAAGAGGCAATCCTCTTGCTTGGTTTTGCTGATTTAAAATCATGGGGTTTCCCCTTGTTCTGTTCAAACAACTGCTTCTTTCCTAGTCTGTGTACAATTTTCTCATGAATGCAACTTAATGTTCATTAATACAGTAGTAGAAATAGAATTATGATGGTAGTAAAATATAATAGTAATAATATTGTGCTTCTATAATAGTATCTTAATGGTTATTGTTCGATATACTGTAGTAATAGTACTATAATAAGATAGTATTAGTAATGTAACAAGTTAACAGTAATAGTGGTGTAGCTAGAAATTAGTAGAAGTACAAAGTAGTAGCCATGTAATTTAGTAGTGTCTCTCCCCTTCAAATAATCCAAGCTGAAACCTGTTGCTTTTGAGTGGATTTCAACTCATAGTGACCCTCTCTCTGGTCTCAAAAGCTGTAAATCTTAATCGGAAAGGACTGCTCACATTTCTTGAGTGAAGAGACTGGTTTCTTTACATAGCCAGCTTTTTCGGTGGAAGTACAATATGTGACCAACTAAGCCACTAGAACTCCTTCATGTATTTCTTAGTAGAACTTCCCAGTAGTAGTGCTTGGTTGGTAAGGTACTAGTGGAAGTGTAGTAGGACAGTAGCAAGGGAGTAAAGTAATAATGGACTGTGAAGTGTTAGCGCTAGTGCTGTAAGGCGAATTAGACAGCTGGCTCTAAGCCTGACAATACACCAAATACTGCATGTAGATTTAGTTTTCTCAGTTCTCACAATAATAGTGCCTTTCTCACAAAAGATTGCCAGAAAAGGTATTTTTAGTTTATATCTGAGGAAACAAAGGCTCGCAGAAGTTAAATAATTTGTCTATAGTCAACAAGCCAATGGCCGAATCAATGTCAGAACCCAGATCTGAGTCAGAGTTTAAAATGTTTATTATACCATACATTTAATATTTATTTACAGAAAGCAGCAAGTTGAGACTTGGGAAAGTCAAAGGGTGTCTCTAGTTTTGCATCCGTTTTAGAGCTGATGTTAAACTAGTGTCATGTAACTTCATGCCCGGCATCTTCCCACACGCTAGTCATCTAACACAGTACATACAGACATTCAGATGTTATTTCTACCTACAGAACAACCACATGTAAAATTAGAATGTTAAGTGTGGAAATACTAGGTAGAGTTTCTTTAGCAAAATCAAAACATGTTGTCTTTCTCCAGACAGGGAATACTGGAGCAAGTAATCCAGGAAATGTCTGTTGTGCCTGATATGGGTGCCGTTCTTGCTGTTGTTATTGAGACGGCGAGAAGAATTTGTTTTTATCGGACTACAAATCAGGCCTACAAATTAGGATGTAAATCACCTTCAGATATGAGCCACTTCCTACTGTTATGTGACATCGAGTCAGAACCCACAAATAACTGACCCTCCTACAGGTTTTCAGAGGCAGCAAATCACGTGGGAAGAAAAGGCTGAAATTTATTCCACAGAGTTGCTATTGGATTTGAATCTAGTGCCTTTGAGGTTGACAGCACAACTCCTTGCCACTGAGTCACCAGAGCTCCCTGGAACCTCTGACTAGTCCTCTCTAATGCAGCCACTTGGGACAGTTCTTTGCTGCACTTCACTCTGTATGCATGCATGCAAGAGGATATGTGTGAACATGTCCTAAAACCTGAGCAGAAATTTCAATTCAAATTAGGAAAGACCAAGTGGAGATCTGAAAAGACAGGGTAATAGTGGTCATAGATCAATGGTCACTAATTTTATAAAACACAATGTCAGGATTGTGAAATACTGCATAACATGAATGAATCTAAAGCAAATTGTACAGAGTGATATATGTCAATCACGAAAGGACAATTATTGACAATTATAAAAAGTTAAGAAAAGATTAGGGAGCTCTTATGGCCTAGTGGAAAGAAACTGTGCTGCAGTCCCAAAGGTACATGGTTTGAGAAAGTCGACAGTGTGGATCACAGCAAACTGTGGCTAACTCTGAGAAGAATGGGAATCCCAGAACACTTGATTGTGCTTATTAGAAACCTATACTTGGATCAGGAGACAGTCATCAGAACAAAGCAATGAAACACTGCATTGTTTATAATTGGGAAGGGTATATGCCAGGGATATGTCCTATCTCCATACCTTTTCAATCTATATGAATAAGAGATCATTCAGGAGGCTGGGCTGAATGAGGAAGGATGGGGCATCAGGATTGGAGGAAGACTCATCAACAGCCTTTGTTATGCAGATGACACAACCTTGCTTGCTGAAACTGAGGAGAACCTGAAGCATTTGCTTCAGAGGGTAAAGGACTACAGCCTTTAATAGGAATTGAAGCTCAACATCAAGAAGCCAAAGATTCTCACTACTGATCCCATTAGCAGCATTATGCTAGATGGTGAAGAGACTGAGATTGTTAATAGCTTTAGTTTGCTTGGCTCCATAATCAACATTCCTGGTACCAGCAGCCAGGAAATAAAAAGTTGCATTGCATTGGAAAAAATCTGCTGTCTGAGACCTCTCCAAAGTACTGAAGAGCAATGATGTCAGTCTGGAGACTAAGGTGCACTTGATCTAGGCCATAGTCTTCACAATTACATGTTTTGCATCAGAAGGCTGGACAATGACTAGGGATGATAGAAGGAGAATTGATGTCTTTGAGTTGTGGTGAAAACAGGCTGCTCCTTGGAGGCAATGATTCTGAAGCTCCATCTGATATACTTTGGGCATATTACAAGGAGGGGTCAGTCCTTGGAGAGAGTCTTTATGTTTGGGAGGGTGGAGGGACAGCGCAGGAGGGACAAAAGCATCAATGAGATGGATTGCCTCAGTGACTGAAGTAATGGGAGTTGGTATTTTGGAGACAGTAAAGTTGACTCAGGATAGAGTAGGGCTTAGAGCTGTTGTACATAGGATCAGTATGAGTCGCAATGGACTCAACAGCACATAACACTAACAACAACAAGGAAAGTTTTACATACAGATAAAATCAATTGTGCCCATTAACAGGGTTGGGTAGGGAGTGAAGGAAGAGTAAAATATCAATAAAAAATAAATAAATGAAAATTAAAAAAATTAAAAATCAGTAAGTTAGGCTTAGAGCTGTTGTACATAGGATCAGTATGAGTCGCAATGGACTCAACAGCACATAACACTAACAACAACAAGGAAAGTTTTACATACAGATAAAATCAATTGTGCCCATTAACAGGGTTGGGTAGGGAGTGAAGGAAGAGTAAAATATCAATAAAAAAGAAATAAATGAAAATTAAAAAAATTAAAAATCAGTAAGTTAGGTGGAGAGAAAGGCAAGACACAGTGAGAGATGATTAGACAGCCTAAGTAAAGAATTTAAATAACTGAAGATAATTAATGTCATAAAACAAAATATGAATGTATGAAAAGTCAATATATTTGGTAAGCCTTCATGCAAACGAAAAAGAAAAAAAAATAATTTTTAAAAACAGAAGAAAACAACAAGCAGCTTACCCCAAGAGTCCCTCTTCCCCATTAATCCCATGGTACGTACAGAGCTAACTTGAATTTACGAGTTAGAGAAAAATGCCAATTTTCCTACAATTCTATCTTTATTGCTACTTCACTAATGTCAACTTACATGATTAATACATTTATTTTAGAATTTAGCTCTGATTTTACATAATAGTTTTTAAAGTACTTATACAATATTTAACATATTTATAAACCTTTTAGAAGTATTTTAGTTTTTATAATATGTATAAATTTTTATATATAATTGAGCTTTCAATCATTAATGAAAACAATTAGTAATTTTCTGAAGTTCCTTTTTTGCATTTGGAAATAAAGAATTAACATCAGAAACATTCATAAGATTTTGATCAATAAATTTGATTAAATAAATAAGTCATGGACTTATTGCTGTGTTGTTTTAATGCTGTGGGATGGATTCCAAGTCATTGTTGGGCATTGTTGTAGCTCGTGTGAGGGTTATAGCCATCTCATTGAATTGTGCTGCCAGCCTGAATACAAGCAGTTCGAATCCAACAACTTTCGGACTGAGAAAATCCATGGGCAATCAACTGCCTTTGAAAACCCATGGGAGAGTCACCTATGGGTCAGTTCTGATTTGATAGAATGCAACAATATTAACTTTTTTACTAAATATGTTGCTGTCTCCAGTGATTGATTCCTTCTCACAACTTGTCTAAAATGTATGAGGTGAAGTCTTAACATCTTTACTTCTAAAGAGCATTCTAGCTGTATTTTTCCATGACAGGTTTGTTTATTCTTCTGACAGATCATGGGATATACACAATTATTTTCCATCACTGCAAATCAATTATATCAATGTTCTTTGACCTTCCTCGTTCATTGTCCAATTCTCACATGCATGTGAGATGACTGGAAATACCAGGGCTTGAGTCAGGTCTCCATTAGTTCTCAAGCACAGACACCTTTTTTAAACTTTTTGTTTTGGTCTGAAGAACACAGAGACTTCTTTTATGCTCTTGGGCAGTAAGCTTCTAATGAAGTTGTTGTTATGTGCTGTCGAGTCACTTGTGACTCATAGTGACCCTATGTACAATAGCCCTAAACCCTACTTTATCTGCACTGCCTCTGACACACCCATCCTGATGTCACTGAGTCAATCCACCTCATTGACAGTCTTCCCCTCCTGCTCTGTCCCTCCACCCTCCCAAGCATGATGTCCCTCTCCAAGGACTGGTCCCTCCTTGCAACATGTCCAAAGTATGTCACATGAAGCTTCAGAATCCTTGCCTCCAAGGAGCAGCCCAGTTTAACCCTCTCCTGGATAAGTCTGTTTGTTTTCCTAGCTGTCCATGGTACATTCAATACTCTTTTCCAGCACCACAACTCAAAGACAACAATTCTCCTTCTATCCTCCCTAGTCATTATCCAACTCTCTGATGCATAACAAGTGATTGCAAAGACCATGGCCTGTATCAGATGCACCTTAGTTTCCAGAGTGACACCATTGCTCTCTAGTACTTTGGAAAGGCCCCTAACAACGGACATTCCCATCACAATATGTCTTTTAATTTCCTGGCTGCTGGTGTCAAGAGTGTTGACCATGGAGCCAAGCAGACTAAAGTTGCTAATAATCTCAATCTCTTCACCATCCATCCTGATGCTGCCATTTGGTCCAGTGGTGAGAATCTTTGTCTTCTTGACATTGAGCCTCAATCCGTATTGAAGGCTGCAGTCCTTGACCCTCTGAGGCAAGCACTTCATGTCCTTCTCAGTTTCAGCAAGCAGGGTTTTTGTTTTTATAATCTTCAGAGAAAAACCATGTAGAAAGGATCTACACAGGACAAACCAAGCTGACAGTGCATCATCATGATAATTCTAGAGTAGCCCTTTTCTCATATGTTTTGTAATTTATGTATTCAATTCTAAGCACAGAAAAGATTACAAGTAGTCAAAATTGCTCTGTTTCCCAGAAACAATAATTTTCATGCCCTACCTATCAGCACTGCACATGGAGACAGACTACGGGTCAGGCTTCTGGGCAGTTGTAAGACTGATAGGAGTGCTAACAGGCACCTTCTGGCATCAAACCTCTAGGGCTGCTAAGTTCATCTATGGTCAAGTTCAACACGTGAAATACAGTGTTGGTGAAGTGAAAGCCTTTATTTATAGAAAGCAAATAGTGGACAGTAACACCATATTCACAAAGGGATTTCCTATGTCAATTCTTTTGTCTCAGGATTCAAGTCAAGTACTCTGTTCGTTTCACCACTGATTGTCACTATAACTGTGTTGTCCAGGGACGTGCATGGCTCCCGAGGCATGTTGTTTGGACTGGACCTTGCTGTGTCTGTGGGAACACCCCAGGAGAAGATCTCAGCTCTTCTGCTGGGCCTCTTGATGCTTCTGCCACTGTCCCTCAACATGCTATACAGGCCTATGTGGTTGTCTTTCTAGCTTCCAACTTATCTGGGATCATGCTGCTTGACCAGGGCATTTGGAGAGTAAACGGAAAGGTATGTTTCACAAGGAACATTCAGGCCTCTGCTTTGCCCAGGTAAGTGCTTCTGTTTTTTAGTAACAGCCCTTAACTCTCTCTCTCTATGTGCCAGTGAACTCATTACATCTGTCTGTCTGTCTTTATCTGGCTGACAAGCCCCCCCCCCCTCTCTGTCTCTGTGGGCTGATGAGTCCACTCTTTCTTAGTCCTCAGTGTCACAACTCTCTCCTCTGGACATAGGACAGTTTCTGGACAGGGATCCTGGGTCCACAGAACATAGTATACTCCAGAATCTTCTTGGTAGTAATGAGGCCCTCAAACTTACTGGATTGACCCTTATATAAACCTGGTAGGAGGCAAGACTGAACCATTTTTCTAGCTGAACTGCAAAGACCTCAATCCCTTTGGGTGGATTTACAAGCTCTATTTTCATAGTATATCAACCAATCCCTTGAAAGATTATGATCTAGTCAATCTGTGACAGTTGCAATAAGATAGCCAGAAAGGTGATTCATTCCACTACATTTCTTAACCAATACGTAAAATGTTAATGGCAATTTACTATGTCCAACTAATAACTAGTAAAGGACATTTTACTTGGTAAAGAAGGGGTCTAACAAAAGAAAGAAAACTTCAGTGAGATCAATTGGTCCAATAGCTACAACAGTCAAGTCAACCATAGCAACAATCATCCAGGTGGTGCAGGACCAGAAATAGTTTGTTCTAATGGTCACCATAGTTTGAAACGGATAAGACAGCAACTAACAGCAACAACCACAACAGCAACTGCATTAAACAACTACGGTGTTAACTTGGCATAGAAAGCTTCCTCTTGGATTGCTTTTGGTTTCTTCATTTGAAATACCATGATTGATCTTAACTTGTTATACTCGTACATCAAATCGATCTCTTCCAGTCAGTTGGCCAAGTGGTCATTCTCCAGATTTCTTGGCACAACTTGGTGAGCACGTACAGGGCAGCATCTGTTAACTGAAATATGTCAATTGGTAT
>NW_006399891.1:1688768-1695069 GCF_000299155.1 Elephantulus edwardii | reverse complement strand
AACAACAACAACAACAACTCGTACATCTGTGGAATTAAGCTGTGTTTCTCAAGGATGAGAGTATGAGTAAAAGCTCAATCACATAATTACTATCTTTTGCCACTTTGCATCAGCTGGTGTTGGACATACAGAGGTGGCCATATGAAAGCTTTGTGTGTGAGTTGAGACAGAGTGAGATGAGGCAGAGGAGAGATAATCAGGGGAGCTGTCAGCAAGAGCCTTCCCTGTCCGGAGCCTGACACCACTCCTTCACTCTTTGTTTATTATTTCCCTAAGCAAGTACAGAGTCCAGGACTAGAATCAAGTGGATGTGGATTAAGGTTAAGCTTTTCTTTTGTTATATTCACCTTGTAGCATATCACAGTTTTTGATAAGAGGATAAGAGCTTTGCCTTCTGGATATAGGAAAGGCAAAAGAGGGAAGAAGCAACTTCTGCTGATAAAGGCCTGTGTGCCTGAGAACAGCTACCTGGCCCCCACACTTCATTTTCAGCCCTTCTCTTTGCCTGATCTTGACACATTTTAAAATGATAAGTCATGCTATTGTTCTGATACATATTTTTAATCAAATATCCAAACATTTATAAACTTTGCTGTACTTTACCAGTGCCTAAGGAGTTGCGCTTGGTCACCAGTCTCTTGTCGCTGGTGGCTCTTGTTCAGTCACCCTACATTTAGAGTTGCAGGCACTCACTTGAGTCTTTGCACAGACAAAAATGAAAATCACCTTTTGCTTATTTCTATTTCTTTCCCTTCTGGGGGAGGGCGGACAGGGAGAAAAGTGCAACAATGAATGAATGGAAATCCAAAGTCTCTGTAAATTTTCATTAAAATTAATAAGAAGAAAAAGAAAAAAAAAGAAAGTTATGGAGATGAATTATATTTGTGTTCGTTTGAATACAACTCATTTAAATGGAAAGAAAGCACAGTTAATGATTTATTCCAAGGTTTCCAACGTTCTCTACACAGCATATGAGGAGGAAGTGGATTTCCTTTGCACTTCATCAATAACATTCAAGTATTTTGTGTTTATGTTAAGGATATAATCCTGAATTATTTCAGAGCAATGGCCTTCTCGTCTTTTGACCATTACCTACATAGTCAGTTCCAGTCATGGCATTACGGGTGAATACTCGTAACCTTTCTGACACCTGGCCCTTGCTACTTCCCCGACTCCATACCTAATTCTTTTCCTTTTTTATTTAGATTATTCTTTTTCCTCTTTTAGTAAAGTTTATGTTATTTTGCATATAAAATTAATATACATTGGGTTTTATTCACATACATTGTGTTTCACATATCCATTCATTCACATTGTGTTCATTCATATATGATCATTCCTATATATTGTGCTATGTAAAATTAATCACCATTGATCAATGCCCACTAATACCCCATATTTTCCTAATTACTTCACCCCCTCCCTCTGGCCACCAAACTCTGTGACCCTATAATTTCCCCCCCCCCCATCTTTAGCCTCCCTGCTCACTCACCTTCCCCCTTTGAACTCTTATACACATCTTAGCAGTTTTCCTCCTTCTTTTTTTCTTTTTCAAATTATGGCATTATGTAGTATTTGTCGTTATGAGACTTAGTTGGTTCACTGAGGAGAATGCTTTCCAGCCTCCTCCATATTATGTAGTATATTTCAAAATTGTTAACTCCTGAGTGTTGCATAATATTCTATCGTGCAAATAAATGTACCATGTTTTCTCAATCCATTCATTTGTTGATGAACATTTGGGCTGTTTCCATGTTCTTGCAATGATGATTAATGCTACTATGAACATGGGTGAACCCGTGTCTCAGTTCTATTTTCTTTGGGGTATATTTTTAGCAGTAGAATAGCTGAGTCATAAGGAATTTCTATGTTGAGCTTTTTGAAAAAATGCCAAAATGCCTTCCAGAGGGGTTGGACCATTTTACACTCCCACCAACAGTGTATGAGAGTTCCAATCTCTCCACATCATCTCCAACATTTATTGCTTGCTGTTCTGTTAAAGTACTGCTGGAGTGAGATGATATCTCATTGTGGTTTTGATTTGCGTCTCTCTTGCTGGCAGTGATTTTGATACTTTCTTCATGTGTCTGTTGACCCCTCAAATGCCTTCCTCTGTGAAAAGTCTTTCTTTGTATTTTTATGTATTTTGTAATTAGGTTATCAATATTTTTGTTGTGGAGGCCCTGCAGCATTCTGTAAACTTTTGTTATCACATGCTTGTCTGAGATGGCATTGCAAATTTTATTTTTTTCTCCCCAGTCAGTAGGTTTTCTTTTCACCCTATTGGAAAATGTTTTTGATGCATACAGGGACTTAATCTTTAGAAGGCCCCATTTATCAATGTTATCCTCTCCTGGTTGTATATTTCTGGCTGTATTTGCCAGCCTTTTTATACCATAGGCTAAGGCTTCTAAGTTTCATCACATTTTGTCTTTTATGATCTTTATGGTTTTGGACTTTGCGCCGAAGGTCTCCGGCCCACCTTGAGTTGATTTTTGTGTGTAATGTAAATCTCGCTTCAGCTTTCTGCAGGTAGTAGTCTAGTTTTGCCAGCACCACTTGTTGAAGAGGTTATAGTTTCTCCATTGAATAGGTTTTATTTTCTTGCTGCATACCAGTTGACTGTAGGTGGATGAGCTAATTTGTGGGTTCTCAATTCTGTTCCAATGTTCTATGAGTCTGTGTCATGCTGTTCTGGTTATTACAACTGTGTAGTAGGTTTTTAAATGAGGGAATGCTATGCCTCCCAATTCCTTTTTTGTTTTTCAGAAGTGCTTTGTTTATTTGGGGTCTTTTTCTTTTCCAAATAAACTTGTCAATTGCCTTTTCTATCTCTTTGAAAAATGAATTTGGTATTGGGATTTTGTTAAATATGTAGATTGCTTTTGGTGGTTGTTGTTGTTAAGTGCCATTGAGTCGTAGACGACTTATAGTGACCCTATGAACAAAAGACCTGAACACTTATAAAACTTTCTTTGTCTCTCCCAGTTCATAGGGTTTCTGGAGGCAAGCCATTTTAGAAGTGAATGCCACTCTTGCTTCCAAGCTTGTTTTACTCAGGAATCTCCACCAATCTCTGTCCACTATGAATAAACATGATTGCATTTGATGCATCAGTGTCAGTGTTTAGCATCACAGCAACCATGAATTACCTCTGTACAACAAATGGACAGATGGGTGCTATACCACTTAGAAGAATGTTTGAAAAAAAAAAACAATTATAACCAGGCCTGAAGGCCCCAGATTAAAATTGCCCACCTTTGGCTTGTCGCATAACTTTCTATCCACTAGGCCAACAGAGCTCTATGTTGTTGTTGTTATTGTTGTTAAGTGCCATGGAGTTGCTTTTGGTAGGATTGTAATTTTCATTATATTGATATTAGGGTTGCAGAGCCGTCTTCCTCTCCCAGAAGGGCTACTGATAGAATCCAATCTCAGAAAGCAGCAGTTGTGTTTTTCTCTGTCAAGGATGTGAAACTACCCTACCCCCTTTCCCAGAAACTGAGACCCCAGCCAACTTCCATCTTGTAGAAAACATCTGTGAGCATTCCCTTTCCCAAGTTCCTTGTAAGAGAATTTAAAATCTCTCTCTAACCTTTAGTGGGGGCTGATCTGCTTGAGAGCCAGCCTGGCAGTTTCTCCTCAATAAACTGTTTTTCTTGGGCTGAACTGGATTCAATCCTTCCTCAGAGACCTTACAATTGAGTCTTCCTATCCACGAACAGGAAATATTTTCCCATTTCTTTAGGGTTCTTTCTGTTTCTTACAGTAGTGTTTTATAGTTTTCTTCATAAATGTCTTTTGTGTCTCTAGTTAGGTTTGTTCTCAACTACCTTAATATGTGGTTGGCCACTAGAAATGGTATTGTTTTCTTAGTTTCCTTATCTGTGTTTTCTTTGTTAGTGTAGAGGAATCCACTGATTTTTATGTGTTAATCTTGTATCCTGTATTCTACTAAATTATTCTACTAGGTCTAACATATTTTTGTTATTGTTGTTGAGTCTTTGGGTGTTTTCTGTGTTCGCTATCATTTTGTCTGCATATAGCAACAATTTTACCACCTTTTTTGCTGATCTGGATGACTCATATTTTCTTCTTTTATCATATTACCCAAGTAAGTACTTCCAATACAATATTGAATAGGAGTGGTGAAAGTGACATCTTTATCTGGTCCCTGTTCACAAGGGGAATGCTTTTAGTCTTTTTCGACTGAGAATGTTGGAATGTTCGTTCGCTCTGGTTTTGCATATATACTTTTCCCTATATTGAGGAAATTCCCTCATTCTTATTTTGCTGAGTGTTTAAATCAGGAAGTGGTGTTGGACTTCGTCAAAGGCCTTTTCTACATTAATTCATAGGTTCATGTGGCTCTTGTTCTTTGCTATGTTAATCTGTTGAATTAGATTATTTTTCTTCTGTTGAGCCATCCTTTCATACCTGTTATGAATCCCACTTGGTCATGATAAAATATTTTTTGATGTAAGATTTTGTTAAGGATTTTTTCCATCTATGTTCATGGGAGATATTGGCCTGAAGCTTTCTTTTTTTGGTAATATCTTTGCCTGGTTTTGATATTAGAGATATGCTTGCTTTATGGATTGGCTCTGGGAATGTTCCTTCTTGTTCTATTTCTTTAAATAATTTAAGTAAAATTGGTGATAGATCTCAGAATGTTTAGTAGAATTTAGCCATAAAACCATCTGGGCCAGGATATTTTTTGGGGTGGGAGTTGTTGTTGTTGTTATGTGCTGGTCGAGTCGTTTGCGACTCATAGCGACCCTATGTACAACAGCCCTAAACCTGCTCTATCCTGTGCCAGTCACACTGCCTCTGACACACCCATCCCGATTACCTCAATCACTGATTCAATCCATCTTATAGAGGGTCTTCCCTTCCTGCGCTGTCCCTCCACCCTCCCAAGCATGATGTCCCTCTCCAAGGATCTGTCCCTCCTTGCAACATGCCCAAAGTGTGTCAGACAAAGCCCCAGAATCCTTGCCTCCAAGGAGTAGCTTGGTTTAACCCTCTCCAGGATGAATCTCTTTGTTTTCTTGGCAGTCCATGGTACATTCAATACTCTTCTCCAGCACCACAGTTCAAAGGCATCAATTCTCCTTCTGTCCTCCCTAGCCATTGTCCAACTCTCTGATGCATAACAAATGCAAAGACCATGACCTGTATCAGGCACACCTTATTGATTTCAGTTATCTTTGTAATTTCCTTTCTTCTAGGGACTGTAGGATTAGATTGCTGTTCTTTTTCTATTTAACAGAGGTGTTGAGTTAGGTCATTAACTTTGCTTCTTTCTTTTTTATGTTTTCTTGTTGTTATCAACTGTTTCCTGAGGATTACCTTAGCTCTGTCCCAGAGGTTTTGGTGTGTTTATTTTCAGTATCATTTGTTTCTAGGAACTTTTTTAATTTCAGCTGGTTTTGGTTTGTTTTTTTTTCTCCCCCTGTAACCCAATCATGTCTAAAAGGATATTATTTAGCTTCCACTTGGGTGGTCTTAAAAGCTTTACCCTCTCATGCTTAATTTCTAGTTTATAGCATTGCGTTATAAAATACTTTGTATTATTTCAATTTTTAAAATTTGTTAAGGCTTACTTTGTGCCCTAATACATGATCAATTCTGGAGAATGTATCATGTGAACTTGAGAAGGAAGTATTTTGACTGTTAATCAGGCACAGGTTCCTGAATGCATCCACAAGGTTGAGTTTGTGGTTTGTACAGATTTTATATATCTTTGTTAAAATTCTTTAGAGCTGACCTATCTCTTGGTGAAGGTGGTGTGCTAAAGTCTTGTACCACTATTGTGGTGGTGTCTATTTCTTTCAAGTCTGTTAACCATTGTCTTGTGTATTTTGCAGGTTTATCATTTGGTGTGTAGATATTAACCAAGGTCTTCTTGATCTATTGTGCCTACTAGGGATATTGTTGCTGATGTTAGATGGATCTTGGCTGAAAGCAAGGAATACCAGAAGAATGATTATCTTTGTTTCATTGATTATGCAAAGGCATTTGACTGTGTGGATCATAACAAACTGTGGCTGACTCTGAGAAAAATGGGAATCTCAGAACATTTAATTGTGCTAATACGAAACCTATACTTGGACCAAGAGGCAGTAGTCAGAACAAAGTAGGGTAACACTGCATGGTTCAAAATTGGGAAGGGTGTACGCCAGGGATGCATCCTGTCTCCACACCTTTTCAACATGTATGCAGAGCAGATTATCTGAGAGGCTGGGCTCTATGAGGAGAATTGTGGCATCAGGATTGGTGGAAGATCTATTAACAATCT
>NW_006399891.1:1683021-1687928 GCF_000299155.1 Elephantulus edwardii | reverse complement strand
TTTAAATGGAATGGAGCTCTATCTTGAATACCATTTAGAATACAACCCAGCCCTCTGATTCATGCAAAAGACATATATTCACAAATCTGCTTGGTCTACTTTCATTTTTCAATAAAGGGTTATGTGCAGGTACAGTTTCTGGTGAAGTAAAAAAAAAATACTTGACATGCATAGTGAATAATTCAACCAATTCTTCTTCATAAAATTCACTAGGTCATCTTCTATTTGTTTCTCACTCAGCTCCTCTATACTGTAGAATTGATGAGTGATTTTATCAGTGGTGACCACCATGACACAGAGCTCATACGTGTCTTGGTAGGTGCCCCTGGAGTTCCTATGGTAGTGGCCCAAGAACACAGCTTTGATACCTGTTTTGGTGAACCTGTCTGCTACTTCCTGCTGCACTGGTCTAGTAAGATTGAAGTAGTCCTCATCTTCATCCATGCTCCAGAGAAACAATAGAATGTGCTGGAAGACAATCACGTGCTGGCATCTGTGCTGCCCAGCGATGCTCAGCCACTCGTCCAGCCACTGGTCCTGGGCCTGCTTTCAGATGGGGCAACTGGAGGCATTGTAGACAACCTGGGAGTTGAGGACCATACCTCTGACCCAGAAGCTGAAGTAGTCATCTCCCCATGTCTGGCAGAACTCCTTAATGGACTCAGCTGTGAGGGCATTGCTGATGTCATGATTGCGACTGATGAAGACCAGTGGGATCTCCCTACCCAGGCTCATGAGCACTTGCTGAAGGTCTACTGTCTGTTCCCTCTGCCTGGACAATCTTCGCATGGCATGGACAGACTTTGATTTTGAATCTTTTTCCTTGTTTCTTAGATGTGTTTTTTTGTAGGCAACATATTGATGAGTTTTGGGGTGTTTTTTTCTTACCCATCCTGCTACTCTTTTTCTCTTGATTGGTGCATTTAATCCATTCACATTAAGTCTAATTATTGGCAGACCAACATTTACTATTTTCACTTTGCTGTATTTGTTTTTCTGTTGTTTCTAGCTATTTCACCCACTTTCCTTTGGTGTCTTTGTGTGAAGGATTCCCCTTAGAATTTCTTGGAGAGTGGTTCTTGTTTTCACAAATTCCTTAAGCCCCTGCTTTTCTAGAAAAGATCCTCAGCTGGCTATTGTTTACTTTCAAACCTTCTGTATATGCCATTCCTTTTTATTTTTGCTTGCATTGTTTCTTCTGAGAAATCAGAAGTTCATTTAATTCTCTCCTTTATAGGTAACTATGTGTTTGTTTTGCTGCTTTGTATTCTATCCTTTATCTTTTTGGAGAATTTAACTATGATATATCTTGATAATTTTTTCTTTTAGAGTCTAGTCTGTTTAGAGTTTGCTGCGCTTCTTGAAAGTGGATTTTCTCATTCTTCATAATATTTGGGAAGTTTTCTGCTAGTTCCTCTTCTATGATTTCCTCAGTGCTCTCCCTTCTCCCCTCATGTTCTGGAATTCCAGTCATACTTATGTTGTTCCTTCTGATGTTATCTAACATGATTCTAATGTTTTCTTCATTTTCCTTTTCTCTCCGCTCAGAATTTTCTTCTAGCATGTTCCCATTGAGGTTCTTGGTTTTCAACTCATTGACTTTCTGTTTCATATTTTCTGTTTTTGTCCCTCTGGTATGCTGGTAACTTCTGCCATTTCAGTCTTTATATTCTGGATTGCATTTTCATGCATTTCTGTTATTTTGAGTATTGTGATGGCTGTACCATCTCTGTCTTGTGATGACTTTTCTTTGTTCTATCTTTTACTGATTCTTTTACAGTTGTTCATGTTCCTCCACATTGATATATTTCTTCTGGCACTGTTTCTGGAGTATTCACCTTATTTATGGCTTCCATTCTTTCCCCCATCATTTGCACCTTCTTCTGTGTCTCTTCCTATAACTCCACATCAATATATTTCTTGTACTTCCTATTTCTGGAGTATTCATTT
This sequence comes from Elephantulus edwardii, assembly GCF_000299155.1. Lineage (NCBI taxonomy): Eukaryota > Metazoa > Chordata > Mammalia > Macroscelidea > Macroscelididae > Elephantulus > Elephantulus edwardii. Next base: position 1,685,978 of record NW_006399891.1, on the reverse strand, counting down.
TATATATGGCTTCTATTCTTTATTCCATCATTTGTACCACAGCAATGCATTCCTTCTGCCTACTCTGTCTCTGGGTTTTTACTCTTTTTGCAATATGCTCTAATTTTTAAAGAGAAGGCTTATTTTGTGGTTTGTTGTTTGGGTTTTTTTGTTTGTTTGTTTTTTCACATTGCTGGAAGCTTCCGGCATGCTGCTTTCTTGACAGCAAGAAGGGTTTTGGGGTATGTGTTAAGCCATTTCTATTATGTATGTGTAGGTTGTTGATAGTTCTTTATCTTGATAACGTTATCAATTAGTTGCAGGCTTAAAGTGTTACAGATGGAGAACTTGCTATACTGGAAATACATTCTAGGCCTGTGGAGTGCAAATTTTTGCCTTTCCTAAAGTCCTTCAGGTTCTCTCTGATCTACAGTGCAGCCCTGTAAGAATCTTGCCTTATTGCTTCCCCCTCTCCTAAAGTCTACTGTCTTCTTTGGTCTATGGAGTGGCTCCATGGCAGCCAGGTTCTGCAGCTGGAGTAGTTTCTCTCCAGGAGAGTTGCAGGCCCTTCCCTCCCTTGTGCCTCAATGTACTGGCTTTTTAAAAAATTTCTACAAGTTTATTTACAAAATTTGAATCCATTGTTTTCAAGAACAAATTCTTTTCATTTCCCTCACTCTGCCCCCATTAATTTGTACAACCTAATGATTAATCTCCTTCTTCCCCTACACATCCTCATCCCTCTGCTTCCAACCTCTCCTATGCCTTTGAATCCTTATACTCATTCCACAATAATGGTTTTATACAATATTTATCCTTGTGGGACTGAGTTAGTTCACTCAGCATAATGTTAGTTCACTCAGCTCTCTAGTTCCTTCCAAGTTAGGTAATAATTTACAAAATCATTGCTCCTGTGTGCAGCATAGTATTCCATTGTGTGAATGAACCATAATTTCTCAATCCATTTGTTTATGGTTGGACATTTGAATGAGTCTCTCACTTGGTTGCAGCTCCCTTTCCTGAAATCTATTGTCTTCTTTTGTTTGCAGAATGACAAGACCAGGTTCCCCAACTTACATAATTTCTGCCCAGTAGTGCTTCTCTACCAGTATCTGGTCTGTCCCTTGCATCCTAGTATCAGGCACTCACTTGTCCAAGTAACCCACTGAGTATGGGGAGTTTCCTTGACCACCTTCCCAGTCACTCCAGACACTGCTTCCTCCTCCAGGTCCAACTCAATGGCCCACTTGAAGCACTGGCCCTCCTTGGGTCTTCATGACAATCGCTGTCCCAAGTTCTTTTTGCAAAACAACTCACTGGACTGTTGGGTCCACCAATGTCCCCTCTTTTGTCTGAAGAGTGGTGCTACCAGGCTTCCCAACTTAAGCAGTCTGTAGATGTGCTTTTAGGACATCTCAAAGAAGATCATGAAGCATCTTTCTACCTCAACAACTGGCCTTCTGCCATTTTGACTGAGCTTCCCATCCTAACAGAGCAGCAACTATCCATACCTAATTCTTTACTATGTTCCCATAATATCTTTGCTTATATTTATCTGTACTTAATACATTAATACCACTTATTGCTTATATGTTTTCTAACATCGACTGAGTTCTTAATGGCAAAAAGAATGTTATTATATCCTTTAGTTTCAAGTCCTTAGTGCTTAATATATATTGACAATACTTAGTGCTTAATAAATAACTGTTGATGAAAGTAACTTGGTATTGAAATAAAAGATACGAGCTTCAAAATCCTTGGGGTCTTATTTAGTTTGAAGTAATAAAAATGTTTTCTACTGATTATCAGGAGCCCAGAAAGTATTACCAGAAGAGAAGATGGACATTTTTATGAGCTTGACCCAGAGAGAGAGAGATTGTACTTCCCGTAAAGCATGCTATCCCTTGGGTTCCACTTTTGATTAAAAGCAGAAGTAGAAGTAGTGTCAATTACTTTTTAAGGCTCTTTTATACCTGAAATCTGTAAAATATTAATAAATACTAGAGGGCTAGTTGCCCTGAAGTATCCTTGAAACTGGAGGTTAGTGAATTCTAAGTGTAGGTTCTACTTAATTCATCTTTATTTGTAAATATATGTTAAATATTTTAATTATCTTTTCCTTATTATATAAAATGTATGTAGTGTTTACGTCTGCCCGTTTTATCTATAAGTTATAGCACACTGTAGTGGAATAATAATGAAACTAAAGGGTATCTTGCAAGTGGTATCTTGCAAGAAAGCCTGGGCTTGGAACCAAGTGAGAATTTAGATAATCTTCTTTGGATGAAATGGTGCCTGTTTCCGTAGCAAAATTGCTCTATTGTGCTGTTTGGATATGTTTCAATGGAAGGCACATAAATGGAAATGATGTTTATGATCATCTTAAATTAATCAAGTGTGAGCATAGCAAAAAGAGTGAGCTGTACTATGTACATGAGAGATCGTGGACACCAGGAACACTCAACCCATGATCAAGTAGCTCTTATTTTTGTTTGGGACTCCATCCACCTCTCAATTTCAAATAATGTAGCTGATGCTACACAATTCCTTCAAATCTGCATGTAAACTGTCTCTGTATGACTAAAGCTAAATAAATGGAATGCTCTTTCTGAGAACTCAGAACATAGAATGACTTTATATGAAAACAAAACAGCAAGCAACCTTGACATTTACTTCTTTCTAACAACATGAAAAGAAGGTTAGGTACATCCAGTGTCTTGGTCCCTGCCCTCTCCTGGTTCTGAGTCTGGCTCTTGAGCTCCCCTGAAGATTTTGTAAATATCTAACATCTTTATAGCAAACTCTTTTTATTTAGGAAATGTTGATTCAGATTCTTTAAGTGGAAACATCCAAATGGTTATTTTTTCCCCCCAAGGAATACTATTTGACTTTTTAAAAATTTATAGTCATTTCCCTTATGTCTGTACATGTTTCTAGACCTTAAGAGAAAAGAAAGTAGTAATAATTAGATTCACTAA
>NW_006399891.1:1658186-1676781 GCF_000299155.1 Elephantulus edwardii | reverse complement strand
TAGGACCTGAGACATTTGCTGTAGAATATCAAGGACTTTCAATATGGATTGAAGCTCAACATCAAGAAACAAATTTTCTTATGAATGAGCCAATTGGCAGCATCATGATAGAAAAAGAAGAGAATGAGAGTGTTAACAGCTTCAGTTTGCTTGGCTCTGCAATCAACCCTATTGGTACTAGCAGCCAGGAAATCAAAAGACTAATTGTATTGGGAAAATCTGCTCTGGGGGATGCCTCTAGACTGCTAAAGATTAACAGTGTCAGTCTAGAGACTAAGGTGTGCCGGATCCAGGACATGGCCTCTGCAATTACTTCCTATGCATCAGAGAGCTGGACAGTGACTAGGGATGATAGAAGGAAAATTGATGTCTTTGAGCTGTGGTGCTAGAGAAGAATATTGACCATACCATGGACTGCTAAGAGAATAAACAGGTTCATCCTGGAGAGGTTGGAACCAGACTGATCCTTGGAGGCAAGGATTTTGATGCTCTATCTGACATACTTGGGGCATGTTGCTAGGAGGGACTAGTCCTTGGAAAGGGACACCATGCTTGTTGGGGTGGAGAGACAGCATAAAAGAGGAAGATCCTTAATGGGTTTAGTTGACTCAGTGACTGGGGTAATGAGGGAAGTTGTGTCAAACCCAATGAAATTGGCTTAAAGTAAGAGCAGGGTTCAGGGCTGTTGTACCTAGGGTTGCTATGAGTCTCAAGAGATGCAACGGCATATAACAACAGCAAACAAACAATATCCTTAACAAAAAACAAACCATTTTCTGAATGCTTTTTATGTTCAACAAAGTCTCTGGGTCATGCATGTAATTAAGTTCTTGGTTACTAACCTAACTGTTGAAGCCTACCTAGAGGTGCTTTTGAAGGAAGACTTGGCTATCAACTTGACTGGCAATAAAGACTTTATGTATAAGAATTGTGATCCGAAACTTATGGAGTTTCCATGAGTCACAATCACCTTAATGGCAACTGGAATTGTATTATTGTTAGTTTATTATGATTAAAGCATTTGACCTGTTTCTAAGAGTTTAAAGGTAAATAATACCTTAGGCTTAGAATTGAAGAAACTCATAAAATGTGAAAACATGTAAAACATATAATGATTTATGGACTTGCAAGTTTATAAGAAGAAGTGAAAAATCATTTATTCTTGGACATAAATACCATTAATAAAAGTAATACATTTTACCCTTGACACAAGATTAATTTCATATCACAAAATCTGGGAGGAAAAATATCTTATTTTTTTCTATTATGAAAATGTATTCTTTTTCCTATTATGAAAATTAACTGACACATAAGTATTAGTGGAGAATATGTAATATTTCATATAAAAGATTCTGTGTAAGGGGAGCTTTGGTGGTCTAATGGCAAGGAGCTGCAACTATAATCATAGAGGCGCACGGTTCGAATCTACCAGATGCTCTGCCGAGGAAGGAGGGACAATCTCCTCCTGTACCAGTCAGATCTGATTTGACGGTACAGTCACACAAAAATAATACAATTTTTAAAAAAATTCTGTGTAATTTTAATAACATTTTAAAGGTACTTTTATTCTGTGAGAACTATTATTAAAAGAATTAGTTTGGGAGCCACAGAAGCAGTGAGCTTCAGTGGGGTACAGCGAGTTTCAGCGGGAAGCACCATGACTCAGCAGGGAGCAGCAACCCTTGGTGGGGAGCAGTGAGCCATGGTGGGACCCACCCGCCAAGAGCAAGCAGGAAAGCTGGAAATTGAGTGAGGTACTTAGGGGGATCACAGCTGATTGCTGGACCACGTGAGACCTCTTCACCTTAAGCAGGAGGGAGTGAAACAACTGAAGCTCCACTGTGGTAGCAGACATTGTACTTGAGGGGAAAACCAAGGCTTCCTGGTTTTCCATTCAGGTCCCCATGCATGCCCCACTCCCACGTTGTGAATCTATGTGCACTGCGCCCCTCCACCATAGTGTGCATTGTTACATGTGCATGGATTGGCACATGTACCCTTTCTATGTGCATCTGCATGCACGTTGGCCCAACCCTTTTCTGGAGCAGTGACGTCAGATCAAGAACCTGCGATCACCTCAGACATGGAAAAACTTTACCACAACAATGACATGAAAGAAGTAGGTTACCACACACCCTACACAAGCGTAGAGAAAGATATTACCCCCCAAAAGTGACAGTGTCAATGGATGTCCTGAAGCCAGAAAGTCTGATGGAACTCTCTGACACAGAATTTAAAAGAACAATGGTTGGATGGTTTCAATAAGTGAAAGACAAACTTGAAGAATTACAGGACACTGCAAGCAAAAAGCAGAAGGAGTTTAAAAAAATAATCTGAAACAATACAGATAAAACTAACGAGGCATTAGAGTCATTGGAAAAACAAGAAACGACAATCCAAAATATAAAGTCCAATGTTTCAGATGCTGTCAACATGATGGAGAGACACATGAACAGAGTTGAAAAGATGAAACACAGAACAAGTGAAATAGAAGATAGAATTGCCACCAGCAATCTGCTAGAGCAAAAAGCAGTATCAAAAAGGAAGGAAAAAGAAGAAAACCTAAGAATAATGTGGGACACCATCAAGAGAAGTAAAATGCACATCATCAGATTCCCACAACAGGAAGAAACAAGTAAAGGCATCCAAAAATTTGTGGAGTAATTACTAGAAGAAAACTTCCCAGGAATAATGAAAAATGAGCGAATATGTATTCAAAAAGCTGAGCAAACACCATATAGAATAGACCTCAAAAGAAAAACACCAAGGCATATCATAGTCAAATTTGCCAGAAGCAAAGATAAGGAGAAAATTCTAAAAGCAGTGAGGGAAAAACAAAGAGTAACCTATAAGGGAGAGCAGAAAAGATTTAATGCTGATTTCTCAGGAGAAGCCATGCAAGCAAGAAGACAGAGGGATATTGAAAACGCAACGAACAGAACCATCAACCACGAATACTGTACCCAGCAAAACTGTCAATCAAATGTGAAGGAGAAATCAAGATATTCCCAGAAAAACAGAACCTAAGGGAATTTGTAAAAACAAGACCAGCATTTCAGGAAACACTGAGAGACACTCTTCTTACAGAGTTACCACAGAAAGCAGCATGGATCAAAGTAACTAATAACACCAAAAAGAACTCAACAAAATAATAGCAATGAAACGTTGCCTCTCAATAATCACACTGAATGTGAATGGTTTAAATGCACCATTAAAAAGAAAAAAGAGTAGCAGATTGGATAAAAAACAAAATCAATCAATATGCTATCTATGAAAGACACACCTGAAAAATGAAGATCAAAAATTGTAAAGCACCCAAACAAGAAACTATATTCTGAATCTTAAAGGATAACATTAATGTGAGTCACTATGCTTAACTGGTGTCACAGATTAATTGTCCTGGAAGAATTGCAAAGCATTGCTCTCTAAAAGTCGAAATCAACAATGATAACATTCATGTATTTGTATCTTCCAAGTGGGGATGAGAGTGAGGTGAGACAGAAAAATGGGAGGTGCTAATTCAAGGTAAATATGCAAAATTTATAATACAAAAGAAAATATGTTGGACTGAAGGCCTTTGAAAGGACTTAATGCATTATTTTTTTGTCCCATTGTTCATGACATGTTTACAATAGATTTTCCTTAATTATCCTTAAAAGCAAGTGGAGGCACTGAATGATCCAGGTGGATTTGAAAAACAACTACTAAAGAAATAAGAAATACATTAATGGTGATCCTGGGAAAGGAAATTTAATATAAAACAGACAATAAGCATATATCTTCCATTCGCTGAAATAGACAAGTCCACCTTCATAGTAATCCTACCTGATAAATAGGCTTGGAGAGAAACTAAATAAAGTTAAGACTGATTGTTCTTCTTCCACGTCCCTAACAAGAACAGAAAGTCTGAGCCATAAACCAGAGGCCCTAGACACTAGTTAGACTGAAAATTTGTCATTTCTATGGAGCTAATGCTAAACACAGTGTATAAAAAGAAACCCTAGACAGTTAATGCTGGCTATTTTGAGAAATATACATGTGTGAATATGTGACCATGAGTGTAGCATGTATGTACGTGTATTTTTATGTTCTTAGGTGGACTAAAACTGTGGTTTTGATGGATTCAAGCAATGAAAACATCTCATTCTTGACCATGTTCACCTATTTCTTTTTGCTTTTCTTTGTCCTCTCTGTTTGCTCAGTTTTTGTACTTTGTGAGCAAGTGGCTGGGTTGTGCTTACATGGCCAGAAAAAAAAATTACAAAAGTTTAGTGAAAAGTCTGTCTGACCAGACATGTTTGTTCTGATTTAAATGTAAATGTGACACTTAGATTAAACATGACCATTCATGGTACCCGATCTCCCATGTGACACTGTAGCTTCCCCATCTTTAACCACTGATTTATGCTTCCCTGTATAGTTAGTTGAAAGATCTTTATAAAGAAAAGTCTTAGGAAGAAAAATTAAAACTCTCTAAAGAGGGTGAGACCAGGCTGCGCCTTGGAGACAAGGATTCTGAAGCTTCATCTGACATGCTTTGGGCATGTTGCAAGGAGGAACCAGTTCTTGGAGAGGGCAGAGGCACAGTGCAGGAGAGGAAGACCTTTGATAAGATGGGCTGATTCAGTGACTAGGGTAATGGAGGTAGGTGTGTCAGAGAAAATAAGATTGGCACAAGATAGAGCAAGGTTTAGGGATGTTGAGCATAGGGTCACTGAGAGTTGCAGGCAACTTGATAACACATAAGAACAACATTTGTCTCTATGTTTTTTGTTGTTTTTGCTTTTTTTGTTTGTTTTATTTGGTTTCGTTTGGTTTTTGTTTAGCTGATCCTTGGAAACAACATTCTAGAAAAAAAATTATAGATTGAATTATGTAATTATTTTATAAAGAACTGGCTTAAAGTGTTGAAGAGCAAGGATTTTCTGCTATTGGTTTTTACTTACATAAACAACAAATTTTATTTAAAAAGTCTTGATTCAGCAGTTCTCTGCAGTTGTCAAGCCCTAATTATCTTTACTAAAAAAGAATTAAAGAATTGATACCAATAAATGGATATTCCTCACCTTATTGTATTTATTGAATTTCTTAAATTCTAATATCAATGTGATTATTTAATATGTATGTTCCTGTTATAAAAGGGGGGAAAGATGATTAAGAAATTACAGATTGTTAGGAAATAATTACAATAAAACAATAATGTATAAATATTCATGCCTGGGCCACAGTCTTGAGGATGAGGGTACATGTTGTTTTTTCATTGTCTCAGAATTCCAGTTTGTCTTCCTTTGACTTCCCTTTCCTCAATAGTTTGAGAATCTCAATTCAAAGATGGTAATCATGATGGCATAGAAAGGGAATATGGTCCTCTTTTCAAAAACTGCATTCTCATTAACATTCTACTGCTATTGCTTCTTTCTACTACTTAGTATCATAAATGAAACTCACTCCTGCATAGTCTGATATATACATGCTGCTGCTGACTTGCTCTGGATGGTCCAAGTTTTTACTATGTTGAGAGCCAGAGTAACACTTTTTAGTTCACAATTTGCAGCTCAGTGATTATTCTTTGAAGTGCAATTGGCATGCCAAGATGTCTAGGCTGCAGGGACTCCCAACACTAGTTCTGATGCTGAAACCAGACCTTTCTCATAATAGTTAAGCATTAATGGTCACTTCAAAAAGCCTGGTAGCCCCATAGTTAAATGCTTAGGCACTAACCAAAAGATTGATGGTTTGAACTTACCGGTGGCTCTTTGGGAAAAAAGGCCTAGTGCTAAACAGAGGGTCAGTGGCTTGAAATCCTCCTCTACTATAGAAAAGATCCAATTGTTAGCTCCTATAAAGCTCGTCACAATTTGTTGTAATTCACAGTCAAATACCTTTGCATAGTCAATGAAACACAGATAGACATTCCTCTGGTACTCTCTGCTTCCAGCCAAGATCCTTCTAACATTAACTATAATATCTCTACTACGATGGACTCTTCAAAGCCCAACCTGCACATCTGGCAGTTTTCATGCTTGCTTGCTGAAACTGAAGAGGACCTGAAGCACTTGGTGCAGAAAGCCAAGCACTACAGCCTTCAATATGAATTGATGATCAACATCAAGAAAACAAAGATTCTTACTTCTGGGTCTATTGGCAGCATTATGATAGATGGTGAAGAGATTGAGATGGTTAACAGCTTTAGTTTGCTTTGCTCCACAATCAGTATTCTTGGTACCAGCAGCCAGGAAATCAAAAGACAAATTGCACTGGGCAAAGTTTGTTGTCAGGGACCTCTCCAGACTACTAAAGAGTAATGATGTCAGTCTGGAGTCTAAGGTGCACCTACTCCAGGCCATGGCCTTTGCAATTACTTGCTATGCATCAGAGGGCTAGACAAAGAGTAGGGATGATAGAAGGAAAATTGATGCCTTTGAGCTGTTGGTGCTAGAGAATAGTATTGAATATACTACAGACTGCTAGGAGAACAAACAGATTCATCCTAGACAGGGTGGAATCACACTGCTCCTTGGAGACAAGGATTCTGAAGCTCTGTCTGACATACTGTGGTCATGTTGCAAGGAGAGGCCAATCCATGGAGAGGGACATCATGCACGAGAAGGTGGAGGGACAGTGCGAGAGAGGAAAATGCTCCATGAGATGGATTGATTCAGTGATGAGGGTGATGGGGGTAGGTGTGTCAGGGATAATAAGGTTGGCACAGGAAAGAGCGAAAGAGCAGGGTTTAGGGTTGTTGTACATAGGGTTTCTACCAGTTGCAGGCAACTCCACAGCAAGTAACAACAGCAGGCAGCATACAGATCACAGGCTAGGAAACCCTGAGGGGCAGCTCTGCCCTCACACTGGGTCACTATGAGTTGGAATGATCTTAACTTGATGGCATATAACTACAAAGCCTTGGATTTTCACCAGTTGTCTCCACAGATACTATAGTTTTTCCACTTTATTTGCAGTGACTGAGATTTTAATTGTGAATGTTGGATAACTGAGGCCAAGATTCAGAGGCTGAGAGTCTTACGCAGATTGAGGTATCTTCATTTCAAGGACGGCTTCTCTTCCCAAGGAGGTGACACATATTTCTTGAATTACTAGAACAAAACAGAGACTATACTCCTCCCCTCCTCTTTATGAGACAGTTGTACTCAGTCCTATAGAGCCAAGCATCAACTTGATGGCCCACAACAGTCAAAAATGGGTAGACAATTATTCCACGTTTTTTTGTTTTTTCTTTTTACAATGTGGAAAATCCACTTAAATGATCCTGTGGAAGTCAAAGTAGATCAAACAAGCCAGCTAACAAAGCAACAACTCCATCTGGATCTGCCCCTACACAACTGTAATATTTGAAAGCATTTTGAGTTAAAAAAGAAATACACAGAAATTTAAGGCAACTGACATTTAGATACTCTTATGTATCATTTTTATCTGACCTATGATGTCAAAACAAAATGTTCTAAAGAAATTATTTGGTGAACTAATTTGTTTCAATTATTCAGACTATAATGAATAATATTTTAGATAGATTCACTAAGAAATTGATTTAGTTCTTTTCCCCACTGTGTCATCTGGAGTAACTGACCTTTAGCCAATTCAGAACTGTTGTTAACTTGCAAAACTAGTGGTTACCATGTTAATAGCCTCTTCCTAATTTGAGAGCTACATGTATTCTATCTCTGCCCTGCTGACATTTTAAAAATTCAACAGATTTTTCCTCATCAAAGAGAACTCATTGGTGTAGCCTGGATTAAAATTAGCTCTTAAATTTGAAACCTCCGTTTGTGGAGTATATTGCATTATCGTCAATATTTACATGTGATGCAGTTGTGGAAGGAAATTGCTCAAGCCAAAGCCATCAGTGAAAAAAAAAAGTTTCCTGTAATAACTATATTATGTCTCAATAAGACTTGCCAGTTAAGAGGAGAAAATTATTTTGTTTCACTACATAGAGAAAGAACAGCCTTAGTGGCACAATGTTTAAGCACTGGCAGTTGACTATAAGATTGAATTTGAACTCACCACAGCCAATCTGTGGTAATGAAGATTTGTTTGTTTGCTCTTGAGAAGAACAAGGACCTAGAAAACCCTATGGTCAGTTGTACTCTTTCCTAGAGAGTCAGGCATCATCTTGATGGCCTACAAGAACAGTTTAAAGTGAAATGCATTTGGTTTTGTGACTGTTACGACTCAAAACACAGTTCTACTCTGATGTGCACTAGATGTCTGGGAGTTTAGTGAGTTGATGTCCACTGATACCTGGCCAGTTAACATTCCACCCATTGTAATGGGAGATCATTGTCAGCAATGTTCTTGAACAGCTTGAATTGAGTTACCCGGATTTCTCTAATGCCGGAAATGCTAATATTTAAAATACTTGTGATGACTATCACTGCTGCCCCAAGGAGAAGCAGGGTGCATCATCTGTGACTGAAGGCTGAGCTTCAGATACTTTGGTAACACAGAGTTAGAGGACATTACTCATCCCAAGGAGTATTATCTTTATAATTACTGATTTCAGGAGAGTGTTAGGAAACTTTCTGAGGTGGGGGAGGGTTGGGGGGGTGAGATATAATTTAAGCAGCATTCACAACTAGGGAACAGACGTGTACCCGTGTGCCTGGTGGAATTGAAGATGGAGCACATATGTGTTGGAGATAAAGGGAACGCATGGAGACAGAGATGAGTCTTGGTGGAGTCTGTGATGGAGAATTAACCGTAAGGCACTTGCTCAACTGGACAGGTCAGATTCAGATATGAGCCCAAAGTCAAAGGGTCCTTAAGAGTGAGAGGTATTAAGGCACAGCAACTTGCCACCAGCCCTGATAGAACAGCCCTATATCACTCCCAGGAGGAAAAAGCTTCCAGAAAACAAATGTCTCCAAGCTTTTTGTCACCTCAAGCTCCAGGAACTCTGTTCCTTTCTCCTACCGTTGCCCACTATCTCTGAGTGTCCCAGGTACAAACAATGTACATTCTTCTTCCTATAGCTCTCTGTGTGCATTGCCTGTTTTTGTTAGGTGCTACAGAGTTGCTTCGTGGTCCTCTAATGCTTGTAGGATTTTCATGGGTCTATTATTTCAGAAGTGGGTGGGCATCCTTCTTCTTTGTCTGTTGTAATCTCTGAGCTTCAGTACAACCTGTCCATCATGGACTACCTCTCTGGCATTTGGCACGCCAGTGGCACAGCTTAGAGCATCACAGAAATCCACAGGTCCAGCAAACTGACAAACAAGTGCTGTCCATTTAATGGGCTTGTCAGAGATTGTGAGGATGGCGAAGGATAGGACAGTGTTCAGATCTATTGTTTATAAGGTCACTACGAGTCATACTCCACTCAACAGAACCTAACAACAGCAACAACAATGACTTGCTTCAGAATCGCAGCAACCAAATGTACAACACTGCCCAATCCTACCCTCCCCTCATGAACACTGCTGTTTGAGCCCATTGATTCAGCCACTGTGTCAATCCATCTGGCTGAGGGTCTTAATGATTTTTTGTTAATCCTTTAATTTAATGTTCTTCTCTGAGGATTTTTCTCTCCTAGTAACATGTCAAGAGTAGATGAGACAGTCTCATCATTCTTGCTTCTAAGGAGCATTTTGGCTGGAATTCTTCCAAAGCAGATTTGTTTGTTCTCCTGGCAATTCATGATCCATGCAGCGCTCTTTGCCAACACTGTTAGGGGCTGGAAACAATCTTGGCATGACAAGCCCATGAGGGGAGGATGGGCTGTGGCGCTCTGGTGTGACTGACAGCGCCACCAATGTTTATATCAATGGATGATGATCAGGAACGACTTGCAAGACCTCCAGAAAATTCTGACCTGCTGAGAAACATGAGAGGAAGGAACACTGAAAGGGCTGAAATTCCTTAAAAGGAATGTTTGCGTTTAACCAAAAATGTGACATTACTTATAACCATCACCTAACAAACTTGGGAAACATTTGGATGAATATTACATTTTATCATTTCATTAGTTGTTTTTAAATGACTCTTGTGGTTCAAGACTTCGTAAGCAAGATAAGACTAATATATAGCTTTGAAAAACAACTGTGAGATATCTCTCACCCCAGCAACAACAACAAAGTTCAGTAGGTCAACAAACAACAAATGCTGGCAAGGTTGTGGAGAGATCAGACCTCTCATTCACTGCTAGTGGGAATATAAAATGGTACAGCCACTATAAGAGGCAGTCTGGTACTTTCTCGAAAAGTTGGAAATAGAAATACCATTTGATCCAGAAATTTCACTACTGGGAAGAAACCAGTGCCATGACTCAAACAGCTGTCTGCACATTCATGTTTATTGCTGTGTTATTCACAATTAGCAAAGAGATGGAAGCAACCCAAGAGTTCATCAACAAATACATTACACAACACAGGGGAGCCTGAAGGACATTGTGCTGAGTGAAATATCTAAGTCATAAAAAGACAAATACAGAATAACATTGCTGGTTATAAAATAGGACAGATATGGAGGGGTTTGGGAGAAAATTAGAAAAGAGTGAATTAGTTATGAAACACTGCATTAGAACAGATGAGGGGGACAACTGTCCAAAAGGATTATATGATTAGGCATTTTTTGTATGACAACAATCTAGAACAAGGGGTGCATTGCAGGGTGGGCTGGCGGGTGGGGGGAGAAAATGTGCAATAAAAAAAAATGAAAATTAAAAAAATGGAAGGTTTAATGTCTAAATTTAAAAAACCAAACAAACATAACTTTGCTTTGCAATTTCAGTCTAAATTATTTAATATCAATTATATGCAAATATGTAGCACACACACGTGTGTGTGTGAGTACACACATGATGCTTTGTTGGTGTAGTCGGTTAAATGTTGGATTGAAAACCAAAAGGTCAGTAGTTCACATCAGTTATTCCCTCTGTGGGAGAAGGACGTCTCTTTGCTCTGACACACGGAGATTTCATGTGTGCAGAGTAGAATTTCTCCATAGGATTCTGAAAGCCACCACTTTTCAGGATATTTCTAGGGCTATCTTCTGAGATGCCTCTATGTAGATTTGAACCATCAACTTTTTGGGCTATATTAGTTGAGCTCTTGACCAATCACCCTGGGATTCCTAATAAAAATGCAGCTAGCTATTAGATAACAAGGAAGGTTCTCAAGTGTCTATCTTACATCTACAAAGGTTGAAACAACATCAATACTACAAAAACATTTACCAAACATCTCTTTAAAGCCTGAGACTTCACAGGACCTTGAACACAAAGATAATTATGGTAAAAGACTCCAATTACCAAAAAATAAAAGGAAAATAGGTAATAAATAGCTGTTCTAAATAACATAAGAGTGACACTGTGTGATACCAAAAAAAAGGAGAATAACAATGTTTTGGAAAGTGCTTCAGGTCAGCTTCACTGAGACTGGATTTTAGAGGCAGGACAGGTTTGCCTATTAGGGAAGACTCCATCAAAGCAAAGAAGCATAAGACATAGAACACAGTTTTAGTCACTGGGTGGAAGTCTTTGCAATTTTTTTTTTAGTTCATGTTGATTCAGAAACATCACCTCTACCCCTCCAAAAGCCCCTAATATGACAAGAATTTAGAAAGTATTTTAGAGAATGTTAAGGGAAGAAGCTGGTGCTGTGAGCTTCAGTCAAGCTATGGAAATTCTTGAGATTTATGTAAAGGGACTGGATTTTATATTGCAGGCATTACAGAAATTACAAGTTGTAGCTAACACTGAGAAGAATGGAAATTCCAGCACACTTAACTGTGCTCATGTATTACCTATATTTAGAGCAAGAAGATGTTGTGTGAATAGATCAAGGGAACACCAAAGGGTTTCAAATTAAGAAAGCAGTGTGTCAACGTTATATCCTCTCTCCATAGCTATTCATTCTGCATGCTGAGAAAATGATTTGAAAACCTAGACTCTATGAAGCATATGCAGATAACAAATCTTTGCTTGCTGAAAGTGAGAAGGACTTGAAGCACTTGTTGCGGAAGGTGAGAGAATACAGCCTTCAAAATGGATTGCATCTCAAAGTCAAGAAAACAAAAATTCTTACCATCATGCAACTGCATGATAGAGAAAAGATTGACATTGTGAATTATTTCATCTTACTTTGATCTACAATCAACACCTTTGGTACCAGCAATCAGGAAATGAGGAGACATATTGAACTGGAAAGGTCTGCAGTCAAGGACCTCTCCAAATTATTGAGGAGCAATGATATTAATTAGAGGATTAAGGTTTGTCTCATGGATCAAGCCCTGGTGGCCTAGTGGCAAGAAGTTGCGCTGCAGTCCCGAAGGCACGTGATTCGAGGCCACCAGCCGCTCCATGGAAGAAGGTGGGGCAATCTCCTCCCATGCGATTAAAGTGCCTCTGAAAACCCACTGGCGGGTCAGCTATGGGTTGGTTCTGACTAGATGACAAACAACAAGAAGAACAATGGGTGTCTAATTCAGGCTATGGTCTTTCCAATCACTTGTTATGCATCTGAGACCTGGACGTTGAATAAGGCTGATAGGAGAAGAATTGATGCCTTTAAGTTGTGGTTTTGAATAAGAGTACTGAATATCCCATGGACTGCCAAAAGAACAAACAAATATGTCTTAGAGAAAGTGCAGCCACAGTGTTCCTCGGAGGCAAAGATGTTGAAGCTTCATCTCACATACTTTGGATATGTTGCTACAAGAGGCTATTCCTTGGAGAGGGACATGATGCTTGGAAATGTGGAGGATTGGTGAAAGAAAGGAAGACTCTCAACCAGGTGGATTGATGCAGTGTTGCAATCAACTCATGTGTCAGGAAGTGTGAGGACGGAATAAGATAAAAGAGTTCAGATCTTTTGTTCATAGAGTCACTATGGATGGTACTCAATGGCACCAATGAGTAAGAGAATAAAAAAAACAAACCTCAGAGGTTTTAAAAGTAAAGAGATAGCGGATGTGAATTAAAAATATCAATAGCACGATCAGTTGCTGTGGTTAGATGCTGTCAGGTTGGTTCCTACCCGAGTCTTCCTGATGTATAACAAAATAAATGGTGCCTATTGTCTTATGTTTGTAATTTATGAGTGTTTGAGTCAATCCCAGTCAAACCTCTTTGTGTGATTCTTTCTCATACCTTTGCAATGTAAATTATTACCTTTTCCGCAATTGTGATCTTCATAGAACTTTTAATACTGTTATACTGTGTGTTCTTGTCTGTGTATGGTGTCCAGTCAGTTCCTTTTCACAGTACTCCTGTGACTGTCCCATAGGGCTCTCCAGGCTGAACCTTATGAAAACAGGTTGCTGGGCCTTCTTTTCCCCACACAGATGCTTGCATAGGACTTAATTTTTGGATAATTTCATTTTTGAGTCTACCCTTTAATTATCCTGTTATAATGATGTATGTCAAGAAGAAATAAAAATTTTGATGTTGGGAAATTTTGCATAGATTTATTATTTTTAAGATCATTTTTGAAATAGTGCCAATTGTCAGTAAAATCAAGCATTCCAGTATTGGTGGTAGTAAAATGTAAGCTCTTGGTATTTCAAACACAGTCAAGAATGTTTGAAGAAAGAAAATTTAGAGCTTTTCACTGCAGGAGGATGACTCTAGATCTGAGTCCATTTACTGTAATATGTGGGAAATTATAGCCCATTTTGATTTTTGTATATTTTTATTTAAACATTCTAAATTCAGGAAATGATGCTGAAGAGTGTGTTTTTGAAGAAAAATAACTTATTTTACATTTAAAAACACTAACTTGATGTTGTTAGGTGCCTTACAAAGGTTAGCCTCTCCTAACAACATGCACAAATGATGTGAGATGTGGTTTTGTCTTCTTTGCCTCCAAGGAGCATCCTAGCTGCACTTTCTCCAGGACATATCTGTTTGTTGTTTGGGAGTTCTTGAACTACTAAGTGCTCTTATTCAATGCCACAGTGCAAAGGCATCAGTTCTTTGCTAACCAGCTTTCAGATACATAAAAAGTATTTGAAAAGACCATGGCCTGAATTCGGAACATACATCTAAGTCTTCAAACTGAGGTCATTGCTCCTAGTAATTTGAAGAGATTCCCGATTGCAGACATTTCCTAAGTAATACATCTCCTGGTCTTCTGACTGATAGTGCAAAGGATGTTGATTGTAGATCCCACTAAGATGAACTTGTTGACAATTTCCTGCTTTTCTACATCGATCATGATGTTGCCTATAGGTCTAGTGGTGAGAATTTTGGTGTTTTTCTTTTTACGTTGAGATGTAATCCATACTGAAGTCTTTGATCTTTTGCAACAAGTGCTTCAAAGCTCCCTCGCTTTCATCAAGTGAAGTTGTGTCATCTGTGTAATGCAGGTTGATGATGAGACTTCCTCTAATTCTGATCTCACACTCTTCTTCATAGAGTCCAGCTATTGAATGGTTTGCTCATACAGATTGAATAAGGCATGGAGAAAGGGTACAACTCTGACACACATCTTTCTTAGTTTCAAAACATGCAACTTTCCCTTGTTCTATTTGGACACAGCCTCTTGGTCTAGGGATAGGTTTCATATGAGCACAATTAATTAAGTGTTCTGGGATTCCCATTGTCCTCAACGCTAGTCATAATTTGTTTTAACCCATACAGTCAAATACCTTTGCATAGTCAATAATTCACAAATATAGACACTAAATAGCAGAAATATTTTTTAAAAAATAAAAAACCACAAAATTGTAGAAATAAATGGATACTTGAAGCAAATTTGACTGGAATAATAAATTGCTATTTTAATTCAAACTGTGTCTGTTTTTAAGTAAAGTACGTTTATGAGATGTAGTTGCATTATTACTTTTGTACTGACTATCATCGGTCGAATAGTTATGTAGTTTTGGTGGGTTTTTTTTTTGCTAGTATTTTGAACAAATTAAGGTTTAAAAATACCTTTGTGCAGTGCTGGGATGCAATGGATTTTCAACAACCATTTACTTGAATCCTGGTAGTTAAAATGTGTATTATTATTTTCTTAAGATGGGTATTTTAAATTTATCATTTACAAGGAATTTTTACAGCACCTGTAGGACTTTTTGATGCAGGAAAAGGAGTGTAGGGAATTAGCCGTGTTGTAGTGCACTTTTCGTGCGACTGCTCACTAAAAGGTTGGTGGTTGAACCTGCAGCTACTCCACAGCAGGACGATGAATCAGTCTCTTCCCATGAAGGTCACGGCTTTGGCCTTGGGGAGCTATGGAGGGTTGTCACAAGTGTGAGTTCACTTGAATGCAGGGGACTTGGCCTTAGTGTACGAGAGAGACTATGTCTACATTTCCTAACAGACTCTTTTCATATCCAGCACTCTTCATATCTATAATTAAATCCTGTTTGGTACCGCATTTAGTTGAACAAATTTTTTATCCAGCACCAATTCAGTGCCAGGCACTGAGGCTTATGTAAAAAGCACATTACTTGGCACTTGTTTTATTGTTTTGTGTATATGAGTTGCATTTGCTCAATATGCAAACCCAGAGCCTGATTTTTTTTGAGAGGCTTGAGAGGGCATTCTTCTCTTTTCTCTTGCAGTACCTTTTAAATTCCATTATATTGAATTACAGTTCCATATCAGTATTGCAAAGTACTTTTGTTAGAATTATTTAGGGAGGACAGAGAAACTGGCATTAGGATGAGAAAGAAAATGTATAGAAAGGTCTTGCACAGTGGCTAAGATCTCTGGCTCAAGTGTGAGACTTGGGTTAAAATCTCAACATTGAACATGAGCCTGGGCAATCTTATAAAAGGACTTTAACCTTTAAAAATTCCAGTTATTTCCTTAAGAGAGGGCTGATGGCCTACTGGCAAGGACTTGCACTACCAACCTAAAGAAAATGAAGTTTGAATCCATAAGCTGCTCTGAGAGACAAAGATGGGTAATCTTCTTCTGTACAACTCGTAGCCTTTAAAAACATGTTGGAGAGTCAGCTATGAGTTGGTTCTAACTCAAGAGTGCATAATAAGCACAATTATTTACTTATCCATAAAATGAAGATTGTATTGATATATGTCTCATAAAACAGTTGCAAAAGTTAGCAAAGCCCATCAACAAACAAATAGATAAAGAAGTTCTGGTATTTTCACACAACGGAATACTATGCTGCACTGAAAAACAAGGAACTTATGAAATATTATATAAGATGGGTAACGCTGGAGGACATTATGCTGAGTGAAATATCTCAGTCACAAAAGGACAAATACTGCATGATGCCACTGTTATAAAAAAGGGCTGACATAGGGTTTGGGGGGAGACTGAGAAAGATGGTTTAATAATGTATATTGCATTGAAACAGATGAGGGAGAGAACTGTTTAAAAGGGATATATGATTAGGTATTATTGTCATGACAGGAGTCTAGAATGAAGGCAGCATAGTGGAGTGGACTTGGTGGGAGGGATTGTATAACAATGAAAGAATTTTTCTTTTACTTTTCAAAGATAAGAGTAAATTGGGGCGGGGAGAGGTGGGCAGGGAGAAAAGTGAAACAATGAATGAATGAAAATCAAAAGTCCCTGTAAACTTTAATGAAAATTAATTTTTAAAAAAGTTAGCAAATGGTGAACAGTCAATGCTTGTTAAAAGAAACTAAAACCTCAATGCCATGGATTATGAACCAGCTCATATCTCATTGGTTATCCAAGGCTGTAAATTGCAGAGGGGGAGATTGTATAACTTCCTCCTGTGGATCTGAAAGACAGGTGATGTCTGGTGAGTTTGACTGCTGTGGACTCCTTTGGACACAGCTGTCCATAGACGCCTATGGTCTCTCTGTGGACAATGTCATCAGAGCTGCTTTAATTCTTGTTAGTTCTAAGAATGGCACAGGATAGAGCAGGGTTTAGGGCTGTTGTACATAGGATCACGATGAGTCACAGGTGACTCGATGGCACATAACAACATAACAGTTACTAGCATATAGATAGAATTAGAAGAAATACTTTTTCAAGTAAAACTTATGAAAATGTAAAAAAAATCTTAGTAGGAAAATCTTGACTTTGTTATTCTTAGTAAGTTCCATCAAGTCTACAATGAATCATACTAACTCATCAAACAACAGATCAAAATTTTGTCCTGTTCTGCTCCATCCTCCTGATGGAGGGCTTGAACATGATCAAGTCCATTGCTGGTCATTTAATCAGTGCACTTTGTTAAGGATCTTTTCCCAACTTGATGTCTTTTTTCAAAGACTGGCCCTACTGACAGCATGTCCAAAGCATATGTGGTGAATTTTCACCATCCTTTCCTATAAGGAGTACTGCGGTTGCATTTCATTTTTAGTATCGGAAAAATGTGTATTCAGATGTGATTCAGAGGGCTGTTTTGCCAGAATTACCTCTGGAAAGGGACCAACATATTCTAATATGTAACAGCTCTTCAGTTGTGCAAAATAAAGCAATATATGGAAAGCCTTTCAAACATCCATCTTAAAATCTCTATACTTCTGATACCCGAGTAAATGGAGATGAAAAGAGGAAAATCAGAAAGGATTAAGCACATTTCAATAATGCTAACTCAACATTTAACTCATTTGTAGCAAAACAAAAACACTTGTAGTTTTTAAAATGGAAACTCGGGATGGGGAGGTGTCACAGCCTTCAAAAGTTACTAGTGAACAAGGGATAAAAAAATAAGATAAATTATGTAATATTCCATTTTAACAGTTTAAGATACAAAATGGCATAGTTTTTTTTTTTTTTTTAGCTTAGTGTTATCTTTGTTTTGGTAATGGTAAACAGTAATAGAAAAAAAAAATTCTGTGAGACCTTCTTTAGATTCACCCCTTCACTCATTTTCCCATTAAATGTCTTTCTAATAAGATCTCAATTTCTCCACTTTTTACTATCTCTTTTTGTGAAGGAAGCTTTACAAAGTTAATTCTTTTCCCTGAATGTAGGAGAGGTCCCTACTCTGCACTTTCTTGGGAGACACCATCATTTGTAAATATTTAGTAGGAATGGATGACCCACCAGTGGGCACACTGGAATGACATGCAAATGTGGCTTCTGAACTTACAAGTCGGCTTTAGGAGAATTACAGTTGGGAAGCTCCTTAGAAGCAATGATGGAGAAACATTGACTCACTTACTGCAGGAAAGAGGAGTCACCAGGAGAAGCTGGTGAAATAGAAGGTCAGCAAAAGTGAGGGAAATCTCAAATGAGGAGGATTGTCATAATATCCACAACAACGAACCCAAGCATCCTGAAAAGATAATGAAGGTGGCAGAGGGCTGGACAATATTTTGTGCCTTTACAAATGGGTCACTGTACATCAAGCTGGCTTGTTGGCAACTAACAACAGCAATTAGTTTACAGCTGCTGACAGTAACAAAACAGCAGGTATTATGAGGCTATTTACTTTTTAAAAATTCATTAGTATGTGTTTTATTGATTTTTTAAAAAATTCAGCTTAGCCTATGACATGAAGCACGCCTATGACATGATCTTGCACTTTAGTGCATAAAATACTGATACAAAATTATATTTTAAAAATATTTGGTTGCAGAGTGGATTATATTTGGGGGTAGGGGGTGGGGTTTGGGGAGGTGCAGGGGGGATTGTGTACCAATGAGGGAGTTTTTCTTTTGCTTTTCAAGGAGAGGA
>NW_006399891.1:1634613-1658003 GCF_000299155.1 Elephantulus edwardii | reverse complement strand
TGCAAAAATGTATGTAGTTACCTTTTTTCAGAACTCTGAGAAATGGTTGAAGATCTGCTCATGAGGGACCAGTGGAGAGAGTACATTGACTACGTGGACAGGAGGGAATTCTAAGATGACAGAAACAAAGAGCATAGAAAAAAAGACTAGATTGATTACAATAGTGGAGGAGGGGGAGAAATAATATAGGAATTATGAAACAGAATTATCAAGTAATCCAATTGGTATAACCAATTTAGATGTTGACAGCTTTTCAAATGTTGCCCATCTTTCTCCTGCGAAATAGCTGATGGATTCACAGAACAATTCCATACCCAGCAGGCCACCTGAGCTCCCTAGGAGACATGACAGAAATGCAAATCCTCAGAATCCACCCAAAGACCTACTACTGGGTCAGAAACATTAAGGATAGGACAGATATACATTAAACACTGACAACAAAGCCAGAGAAGTGCCAGATACATATTATGACTATGAGAAGTGAAATTTGAGATTTTAGGGCTTTGTATTTCCACATCACAAATGCAACATATTCACAGTTGTAAGGACCTCTTTGAATGCTGTATTAGTAGTATGTTCCCTAGGGCATGGAATATAAGGTATGTGGTATCTTACCTTTGAACATTGAGCCTATCTTTACTTATAGGCAGAGATTAGAGTATGATTTTTCCCTGGTCCACTTTAGGTTGATTGAGGAGTGCTTGTTGTAGTTGATTGAGGAGTGCTTGTTTGTGATCATTGGATATTTATAGTGTTAGCAAAATGTAGAGCGTAAACTTCTGTGGCCAGCAGGTACTTGGCAGACCATGCTAAAGCACACTTCTCAAAGTATGGACTGAAGACTAGAAGCATCAGCATCATCTGGAAAAGTGGTTGTTGTTATTACGTGCCATTGAGTTGAAACCAATTCACAGCTGGCCCTCTAACAGGTTTTCAGAGGCTGTAAATGGCATGAGAGACTACTCATATGTTTTCTGAGGAGCAGCTGATGGATTTGAACTGCTGCCTTTGGGTTGGCAGAGTAATTCCTTAGCCACTAGGCCACCTGAGCTTCCTAGAAAACACAGTAGAAATAGAAATTTAGATTTTACCAAAAATCTACTGAGATCAGAAACAATAAGGATGGGGCAGACACAAGCTAAATATGTTAAACATAGTCAATACATGCCAGATATGGGGAGACAATATGATGACATAGCTAAGAGTTATTTAAAACATTCATGAGAACCTAAATCGGAAGTCTTCTCCTCTATGGAAATTTCAAGATCACATTAGTCAAAATGGAGCAATTTCCTCTATTCTTTTACATAGTTACAGTCATCTTCCCTTTTTAGAATAAAGCCAGCTTTTTAAATCCATGTTTGCATCTGTTCCATCGCTTAGCATACCTCCCAGTAATCAATAGGTTTAAATATTAAATGAAAATTGAATGAATGCCTAAGAAAAACAAAGATGAGTTACCTTATTGCCCTAAGTTCAAAGTTTTTCTTTAGAATGTTGTTGTTGTTATGTGCTGTTGAGTTATTTGCGACTCATAGCGACCCTATGTACAACAGCCCTAAACCCTGTTCTATCCTGTGCCAATCTCATTGCCTCTGACACACCCTTCCCGATTACCCCAGTCACTGAATCAATCCACCTCATAGAGGGACTTCCCCTCCTGCGCTGCCCTTCCACTCTACCCAGCATGATGCCCCTCTCTAAAAGCCTGTGTCTCCTTACAACATGTCCAAAGTATGTCAGGCAAAGCCCCAGAATCCTTGCCTCCAAGGAGTAGCCTGGTTTAACCCTCTCTAGGATGAATCTCTTTGTTTTCTTGGCAGTCCATGGTACATTCAATACTCTTCTCCAGCACCACAGCTCAAAGGCGTCAATTCTCCTTCCGTCCTCCCTAGTCATTGTCCAACTCTCTGATGCATAACAAGCGATTGCAAAGACCATGGCCTGTATCAGGCACAACTTAGTCTCCAGAGAGACACCATTGCTCTTGAGTACTTTAGAGAGGTCCCCCTTGGAGAAGGACATGATGCTCCGAAGGCTGGAGGGTCAGCAAAAGAGAGGAAGGCCCTCAACTTGGTGGACTGGCACAGTGACTGCTGCTATGGGCTCTTGTGTGTCAGGAAGTGTGAGGACGGTGCAGGATAGAACAGGGTTCAGATCTTTTGTTCATAAGATGGCACCTAACAACAACAACAACGACAAGTGGCATCTCTGGTTTCAACTCACTAGATGTCAATAGGTCTTCTTTCTCCGTTAGGACCATCAAGTATGTCTCTAGGCATCACCACATGTCCAGGGGAGGTGGGGAAGAAGAGGCACAAAATGGTCCTGGGAGAAAATAAGCACACTCTTGAAGGAAATGGACAAAAATACAGGAGATTTTCCTCCAACGCCACAAGAGCCATGTTGGCATAAGCCACCAGGAGGGCCATGAAGAGAGCCTCATGAAGTCAGCTGTGTGCAGGAGAAGGTGAGGGCCTGGAAGCTGGGGCAGGGGAGGGCTGACTGCGACACAAGGAAGAACTGCCCTCTGCTTCCTCGGCTGTTAACTTTATGGCAGCAATCTTTACTGCTGAGCTGCTGCTGGGTTCCAAGTGCCTTCCGGTTAGCAGCTAACTAAGCATTGTTTTGCCAGGGCTCCTGTCACAAAGCCTGTGGTCAGAAAGGAAGACAGCCCTTGGGCAGAAACAAGGAGGAGCTAAATTTTGAATGGTGAATAAGAGTGAGCCCGGAAGGGAAAAGAAGAAAGAAGAAGAAAGCAAGGATGATTGGAGAAGGTTGGGAGAGCAAAGAGGACTGAGAATGGCATATCCCAGGCTTGAGTGAGCTAAAAATTGAGCAAATACATGGTGTTCTTCATTCACAATGTGTTTCATACAATCATTCTCATGCATGATGTTTTATAAAATGAAACATTGTTGGACTTTGCGCATCATTTCCTTGTCTTTCCACCCCCATACTTCCTATTTCCTTTCCCCCCACCCCCTCCCATTCTGCAACCCTGTGGTTTCATCCCTACCCATCCTCAGCCCTCTCCACCCTGAGTTCCCAACTTGGTAAACAAACCAATTTAAACAAAGACACAAGCATGCAAAATGAAATAACACAAAAATAAAAGTTTGAAAAATAATTGAGCAAATACAGAGTCCTGAAACAGCATGTTACATTAGAAGAACTAGAGGTAGACAAGTACAGTGTTACTGAAGCAGAAAGTAAGAAGAGGGATAGTGGGCCCTGAGCTGCAGCCACAGCTTCCAGGATACATTTTTCACAGCCCAAGGTCAATGTCCTATTATTCTATATAGTGAGGTTACTATCATCCATTTTTCACTGGTCAATACCACTGGGCCCATTAAATACTTGCCACTATACTTGATACTAACAGTTAATAAACTGAAGCCTCTTCTTTTTATACTTGGGACTTGAAATTAATTGAGCTTTTGCTCATACAACAATTTCAAGTATCTCTTTATTTAGGTTTGGGGAGGAGGCACGCACAAAGATGTTGAATATTTGAGAGAGGAAAAAAACAAAGCTTTGCAACTTGTTTTGTTGGGTTGTTTTGTGTGGGGCTTTTTATTTTATTTTTTTTACTCAGTCTGAGATTTTTTCCTAAGTTTAAAAACAATTTTAAAGAGAAACATTGTCACCAAGCTACTTGAGCTGCTTGACCCCCTCTGAGTTCTGGGGAAACAGGATCAGTGTCTTTTAATGTTTAGTGTACTGTTTGACACACAGAAGGTATTTAACCAATGTTGATTAGATAGATATATTTATTTTTGGAAATGAGACCATTTCTGTAGAGCATGCATGATAATCTTCTCAAAGAAGTGATTTCATTTGAGCACTCCAACTTAGGGTGTCCATAAGGAATGTTTTGTTAATTTCTATTAATAGATGTCTGTTATCTTTGGCCTAATATTACTGGTTTTATAACTTTATTCTCTATACTAAAGAATACAGATAACAAAGTTTGTATCCCACTAAAGTGCTTATTCTGATGGAATATACACACTGGAAAAGACAAGCATAGGTACATTATTTTCTCTTTTTAAAAAAGCACAAGACATATTGCATTGGGAAAATCTCCTGATAAAGACAGAACAGCAAGGATATGAGCTTAAAGACAGCAGGGCACCTACTCCAAGCAATGGTGTTTTTAAATCCTTCCTAGAAAGATCTCTATGTGATCTTGCTGTGTACCTTTCAAGTCAGAACAGACCCATCGTTGACTCTCCTGCAGGTTTTCAGAGGCGGTAAATCACACAGAGGAGATTGTCTATCTTTCTCCTACTGAGGTGCTGGTGAATTTGAGCCATGTTTGCAGCACAACTCCTAGGAAATCCATCAGTCAAATGTGAGTGGCTTCCGGCTTGATGGCAATGAGTTTAAGTTTGCTATTTCAGGCATTTTTAAATGTCTCTAAATTATAAGGATAAGAATGTTAAAAAGCCAAACTTTTTCCCCCTTCCTTTTCTTTTAATAATTTGTTACAACCTAAAAAAGAGCTCTACTCTGACACAGGATGTTGTGCGTCCGGGTCCTCTCAGGGACAAGTGATAAGTGAAGATCAGGAAAAGGTGTCAGGTGGAGGTTACTATTATGGGACTTCTTTTCCCTTTTTTCTTTTTAAAATTTCCTTTTCGAGTACTAGAACCATAAAACAATAAAAAATGAAGGAGCCTTACAAGGCCCAGCCTCTTGATTTCACAGGTGAGGAAACCAAGGACACAGCATTACTCTGTGCAGAGCCAGAAGTTGAGCTCAGATCTCTGGACTCTGCACCAGAGGATTTTACTAAGCAGTGTGGCTACTTGGAAATTCCAAGCCCTTTTCAGCAGTAGGTGGGCCCACCTGGGCACAGCTTATAGGGGTTTCTCTCCAACAGTTTGTCTTTTAGATATGCTACAAAAGAAGGCTGTCTCTAAAGGCATACCACATAATTAGTACCTTCAAAGTATGTGTGTACGTATACCCAGTACTGTACACCTAAAACATTGGTGATTCACTGGTAAAAGTCTTGGTTTCTATGCAAGAGACCTGCGTTCAATTTCAATGAATGTACTTCGTGTAAAGCCACCCCCAGTCTATAGTAGGGGCTTGTATGTTTTGCTGTGATGTTGACACGATTTAGCAGAATTGCCAGATTAATAAGAAAGGTGTGGTGATAGATTTCTGACACTCAGCCAGGACAAACCGTATGAGCCTGACTCACACCAGTCTTGAGAATGACACTGACTTGAACTGTGTTTGGTATTTTTACGCACACGTTGTCCAGAGTTGAAGGCTGGCTAATAGCGGCCAACAACAGCACTATTTATAATTTTTCAGCTCTGGTGGCCTAGTGGCAAGAAGCTGTGGTGCAATCCTACAGTATCCTGCTCCAGGGAGAAGGATGAGCAATCTACTTCTATGCTATTAACTGCCTCTGAAAACCGACCTGAGTGTCAGCTATGGGTCAGTTCCAACTCACTGGTAAACAACATCATCAATCAAGGTTTCAGGGGTGTGGTTTGGTTTTGTTTGTTTTCGGGTTTGGTTTTTCTTGTGTTTGTTTTTATTTTTTTACAAAGTGACTGCCAACAATGGGCTTGAGCATGACAGATCTTGAGGATGGCGCAGAACAGGGCAAGGGTCCTATCTCATAGAGTCATTGAGCCCTCGCTGACTCAATGGCACCTAACATAATCCAGGTACCCAAATATGATGATGACCTGCCTGTTTTACCCAGAAGAGGAAGTAAGAAACATTCAATTTTGTGTAGGATTTTGCTAGCCAAGTCAACATCTGTTTGCCTTTTAAAAATGAGTCACGTCTAGTCCTTTGTAAGTAGGGCAGGAGGGCAGCCTGGTGTCCCCTGCTGACTTCCCAGTTACTGCTTCCTGTCTTTGCTGCTCTGTGTCCTCCACAGCACGCTTCACTTTGGCAAAAAAGGGAAACAGATACTAACCCCTAGTGGTTGTAAACCCTGACTCAGATGCCTCAGGCTTGTGTTCTGATAAGTTTATAACAAAACAAGTGTCTTTCTTTAATAACAGCGTGAGTAATCGAATCTCTCTTCTAGAGTTGCATTGCTCAATATCCCTCCTAGACAGAAATGTTGATAGGCCTCTGAGCCTATCAGGAACCATCTGTGACTGACACAAACAGGGCTAGTCACAGATGACAGGACTCAGTGGGAGGATCAGCTTTGCAAAAAAGGCAAACACATTCTGAGCTGTTGTGTCTCTCTCCTTGCCAGTACTGCGGGGGAGGGGATATACTCAAGGATTAAAAGTGATGGTGCTCAGAGTGTCAGTGTTTTTCATCCCTGAACTTTGCAAGCACCAGGCCTCCATTTAGGAGGGTGTGTGAGTGAGCATGTGTGCCCTCTCCTAAAAGGAGAGTGTCTTGTTGAAGATTTGTTAGATTCCCGTCATAGATACCATTGTTTGCGCACTCATTTGAGCCCTTAAAAAGAACATATATTCCTTCACAGTTGTTATTTTTTTTTTTTTAACACAGGATAGGACAGGATTCAGGTTTGTTATTCTTGGGTCACTATGAGTCAGACTCGACTAGATGACACTTAACAACAAAGTTTGCTTTGCCATAAACATGATCATAAAATGTTCTACCATTCAAACTTCTAATTCCCCCTAAATCCAATGACAGCATGGACTGTACTCACTCCATCCTTATTAATAATCAATGTAACTAATGCAAAACAATTAAACATTACAAAATTATCTTCATTTATAGTACTATGCATAAATGGACATATTTATGATCAGTTACTCTTTTCCTTAGTAATTTATTGTTGAGTTTTTGAGTATTGTTGAGTATTTATTTTCTAGCTTTATGATAATTTCAAATTATGTTCATTACTAATAATTCTTCTTTCATTTAATAAAATATATTTTAATTTTTTTTAAAGTTGTTATTTTTGTACATTCCCTCTGTATAACTTTGTTTTTCCAGTGACTTTGCTTTGAGTATTTTCCTCATATCTTATTGGTCCTCTCACCATCTAAGACAATGGAGAGCACAGACTAAATGCTCAACAGATGATACTTTAAGTTAACTTAAGAAGTCAAAGTTTTAGGATGCTGCTTAGTTATGTGAACATTGTTTCCTAAGACTTCACACCATGGGGTTTTTTTTTGGAGGGGAGGGATATTAGAAGCTTTAAAAGTCACAGTAGAATAGCATTTGTTCGTTTTATAATTGGCATTTTGACCCAGAGCTTTCCTTTCCCTCTCCAGTGCTTCAAAGCAAAGCAAAATAAGACAAACACAACAATAACAAAACGGAACAAAATCCCAAAATAATAAGCAAGCCTGTGGTTTAGACCAGTAGATGTTCCACATGTGAGGGCCCAGGGCACCACATGGCCAGAAGCCCCCTTCTTTGCATATTCTTGTTCTGTCTTCAGTGAGAAAGGATTGGAGAGCACCTTTGAGGTTAGCCTGGCTCACAGGTCCTACCACCCACAAAGCTGCCCCTTGGTGAACCCACAGTTCTGGGTTATGCACACCATATAATGTGGCCCACATGTGGAGAAGAGACATGGGAAGAGGTCCTTTCAGGCCCTGGAATCAGTCTGTTTCATGTGGACAGAGAATTCAGGGGATTGAGTACTTGGCTCAGTCGTCTGTACATTGGGTGGGAGAAAATTTTCCTGTGAATCCTGGGCCCCTTCTCCCAAGAGAGGTGAATGGCTGAAAGGTCCTAGCTCTGTGCCCCTCTAAAAGTCAGAGCCCGGGGCAGGATCTGTAGTTCCTCAGATCTGTGGGCAGTACTGCTGAAAAGCACATTGTTTAAAATGCAATTCCAGGACTTTCTCCCCAGAGACTCCCATATGGCAGGAATCCATCTGGGTAAGCAGAGGTGGATATTCTGGTGTTTCCTGGTTTGCTTTTGCTCATCTGGGGGGTGTTTACCGCCAGGAGAGAGGCCTCTGCCCTCTGCCTTCCTCAACCCCAGACCGCCTTCCCTCCTGAGTGACTCACCCAGCTCCTGTGACTGGTCTCCCTTTGTTGTGGTTGCCAGTGCCCTGCTGTGCTTTTTTTCCACATGGCCTGCTCCTTGTATTTCAAGCACAAGTTTGGTTCCTCCCACCACCACTCATAACTGCTTGTTCCTTCCTTGTCTTAGGAGAACTTGTGTTCTCATTTCTACGGCCAGCAAGCTACAGTCAACACTGGGTTGTTTCTGTTGCAAGAAGGAGTTTCTTATATGTTCTACCAATATATCAACTAGACTTAGAGATTTTCACAGCGAGATGGTGCCACTATTGGCTCCCAAATATAGTCTGGGGGTTCCCATTCCTCCTGACAGTTCTTTTGTTTGCCCTCTGAAACCTGCCTCTGAAATCTAAGAAAGGGCCTATGTCCTTCAGTATTCTAATTTTCAAAAGTACTGGGGCAATGGGATAGGTGTGTCACAGTCAGTGAGACTGGCTCAGTTTAGGGCAGACTTCCGAACTGTTGTATGTAGGGTCGCTATGTATGTAGGCGACTCGACAGCACATAACAACAATAACAGCTTCCCCTCGGAACATTAACAGTCCTTCTTGCCTCCTCACAGTTCTGTGTATACCCAAATATGTCCACAAGGTACTCAGTTCGAATCCACCAGCAGATCTGTGGGAAAAAGATGGGCAATCTCCTCCTAAGTGATTTACAGCTTCTGAAAACCCTCTGAAGAGTCAGTTACTGGTCAATTCTGACTCAATGGTACTCAACAACAACAATAAATATGTAGATGGTACACAATAGTAGCAAGAAACATGGCTCTGAAAATCTCTGGAGAGTGTAAGTGGCTAGATAGGTGGCTACTGACCTAAAGTTGGCAGTTCAAATCTACTCTGACAAAACAAGGAAGGAAAACCTAGACGTACTTCTGAAAAATCACAGCCTTTGGAGATCCTGTGGTGCACAAGCTTAGAGCTACACTGACACACTTGGCTTCAAACAGTGAGTCAGAATCAGCCTGACAGTGACTAATAACCCTAACTTTCGGCACTAATGCCCTCCACTTTCTACCTCTCAAGGAGCTGAAGTTACTTCCTAAATTTCCTTGACTTCTGTATTAGGTGAGCTTGCGAACAGTACTTTAGTATAACCTTTGCTGCATTCATATAACAGATAGGCTTCTTGCAGAATCAAAATAACTCCCTTCTATTTTTTTTTACTCCCATTTTTATGAACTTGTGAAATACTTGTGAGAAACAAAAATTAAAAAGAGAAGAGTTAATGTGCAGTCAGGACTTGATGAAAGATATTCATGATTGTATGAAACACAATGTGCATGAATGAAACACAATGTATATGAATGATTGTATGCAAACCAATACAAAAACTATATAAGTATATTGTTGTTGTTGTTATATGTCATCAAGTTGCCTGTGACTCATAGCGACCCTGTGTGCAACAGCCCTAAACCCTGCTCTACCCTATGCCAATCTCACAGTCTCAGACACACCTACCCTGATTACCCCAATCACTGAATCAATCCACCTCACAGAGGATCTTCCCCTCCTGTGCTTTCCCTCCACCCTCCCAAACATGATGTCCTTCTCCAAGAACTGGACCCTCCTTGCAACGTGTCCAAACTATGTCAGATGAAGCTTCAGAATCTTTGCCTCCAAGGAGCAGCTTGGTTTAAATCTCTTTAGGATGAATCTGTTTGTTGCCTTAGCAGTCCATGGTATATTCAATACTTTTCTCCAACACCGCAGTTCAAAGGCATCAATTCTCCTTCTATCCTCCTTGGTCATTGTCCAACTATCTGATGCATAGCAAGTGATTGCAAAGACCATGGCCTGTATCAGATGCACCTTAGTCTCCAGAGAGACACCATTGCTCCTTAGTACTTTGGAGAGGTCCCTAATAGCAGACTTTCCCATCACAATACATCTTTTAATTTCCTGGCTATGGTGCCAAGAGTGTTGACTGTGGAGCCAAGCAAACTAAAGCTGTGAACAATCTCAATCTCTTCACCATCCATCCTGATTCTGCCAATTGGCCCAGTGGTGAGAACCTTTGTCATCTTGATATTGAGCCTCAATTCATATTGAAGGCTGTAGTCCTTGACCCTCTGCAGCAAGCACTTCGGGTCCTCCTCGGTTTTGGCAAGCAGGGTTGTGTCATTTGCATAGTGCAGATTGTTGATGAATATTCTACCAATCTTGATACCACACTTCTCCTCATACAGCCAAGCTTCCTGGATAATCTGTTCTGTATATAGGCTGAAAAGGTATGGAAATAGGACAAATCCCTGGTGTATATCCCTCCCAATTTTGAACTATGCCATGTTTCCTTGCTCTGTTCTGACAACTGCTTCCTGGTCCAAGTATAGGTTTCTCGTTAGCACAATCAAGTGTTCTGGGATTCCCATTTGTCTCAGAGTCAAACACAGTTTGTTATGATCCACACAGTCAAACACCTTTGCATAGTTAATGAAACATAGATAGACATTTTCTGGTACTCCCTGTCTTCAGTCAAGATCCATCTAACATTAGCTGCATTATCCCTAGTACCACACACCCTTCTAAAGCCAGCCTGTACATATGTATATAAAAACAGAGCTCTGATATGTATGGAATTACACTGCTTACCCAAAGGCAGTGCCCCTCTAGTGGTTCGAATACACCAGTGGCTCCACGGGCGAAAGCTGGACAATCTCTGTGCTTTACAGCCTCTATAGACCTGCTAGAGGGGTTCAGCTATGAGTTAGTTCCTACTTACTAGCAATGAGAGAGAACAAGATTTATAAACAAGCTAAAATAAAGTTCAGAACACCAAAAAAGTTAACCAGCAGGCATTTAGGCCCTAAACAAACAGCACATGAGTTTGAATAATAAACTTGTTATGTTAAAAACCTGTGTACATGATGTGGGCAAGTGTGTATGTACCTACATTCACAACATGCAAATAACCCTGTATGTCAAACTAACTGAGAAGTTCACTGTGTTCCAGCGCTGGAGAGATAAACAAGGAAGAGGACGTGGTCTGGCAATCCATTGGTGTGGGCTGCTGCCTTAGCAGAAGCTGTTTCTTCCCTTCCTTATTTTCTCAACATACTCAATCCATCAACAATCTCTCCCAGCAACCTCCAGAGCTGTGGCTGAGTCCACCAGCCAATCTGACAAGCCTTGTACTGCTTGTCCTGTGACAGTAATTGTTCTCAAGAGACAGACTCAGAGTAAGGAGTAGTTTGAAGTCGCTCATGCAAGCAAAGAGGATTTAGAACAAGGATCCAGGACAAAGTCACAAAATCTAAGAGAGAAGCAGCACAGGCACAGACTGAACAGGAGGCTTGAACCCTTCGCTGCTCGGTGCAGCTAGTTTTATAGCTCTCTCATACACAAAAGGAGAAAGAAAATGTCTGGAAGTTCATGTGTGATGTGTTTCCTCTCCAGCTAATTGGAAAGAGATAGCCAAGCCACCTTTCTCTCTTTGTCATTTCTAATTCCGAGTTCCATTGTGAGATGCTTACCCTGACCCGACCACCAGTGACAATCTACCTTAGGTAGAGCTCTGAAACAGAAAGATGGTATTGGGACCCATGCCTGCGATCATGTCGAGGGATAGCAAGCTGCAAACAAAAGTGAATGTGGTGAGAGGTGCTCCACATTCTGAAAAAGCGTCAGCAAAGAAAGCTCTTTGATATGACTTGATTTGATGTCTTTATGAGCATACTGAAAAAAATTCTTTGGTCAATGACCAAAGAGGACAGAAGATTTGATGTCTTTGAATTGTGGTGCTGGAGAAGAATATTGAACATACTATGGACCTCCAAGAAAACATACAGAGGATGAAACCTCTGGAGAGGATGAAACCAAGCTGTTCCTTGGAGGGAAAGATTTTGAAACTCTATCTCATATACTCTGGGCATGTGGCCAGGAGGGACCAATCTTTGGAGAAGGACATCACACTTGTAAGGGTGGAGGTACAGCACGGTAGAGAAAGACTCTGGATAGATGGATTGACACAGTAACAGAGATAACGAGAGGTGTGTTGGAGACAGTGAGTTTGGCCTGGAATAGAGCAGGGTTCAGAGCTATTGTGCATAGGGTCTCTGTGAGTCGTGGTTGACTTGATGGCACATAACAATATCACCATGTAATGAACAAGTAAATAATTACTTGCAACTGACTCATAGTAGACCACCCTTCAGCAGGCTGTCAATGGCATGGGAGATTTGAACTTCCTGCCTCTGGGTTGACAGTGCAATTCCTTACTCAATAGACCACTATAGCTCATATTATTTTGCCATGTATGTATAACAACAAGTCCCAGGTATTTTGAAACCCGTGATCAGAAAAATATTTATAAACCTACTAATGAAATCATAAATGTTAGTTTCTGTGAGAGTATCTAAGTGCAATTTCTTACTGATGTAATTCATGAGACAAAAGCAGTTGGTTCACGCATGTCTCAGAAGAACTAGATGTGTGTGTCACAGTCACATGAATCATCAGCAATACTGCTTGAAGGCGTATTCTTGCTGGCTCATAGGGTGTTTTCAGAGGAACCATAGTCCACCTGAAATGACAAGTTTCACCTGTTCTGAGGCACTTAGTTTTCCAGCACTTTTTCTAGTACGCTTCTTCTGTGCCTCCAGCCCTCAAAATCACTGAGTACCACAGGAAAAAATTCTCCCTGAGCTGCAAAAAGTTATCACTGAAAATGCAGCATTTTCCTGGAAGCTCTGGATGTTTCCATCATTGTTTTAATTCCTCTTGGTCGAGAATCTCATGTCCTCTTGTCTTGGCTGCGTGGAAACTTCCCTGTTTACCACGTTCTCCGCCTTTCCACCCATCTATAAGCTGTTCAGTGGAAGGTATTTGTTAAACCAATTTTATCTTTTTACTTCCTTTCTCAAGATGCTTCAGTGGCTCCTAGGTACCTCCAAGGTTAAATTCCAGCCACTCTTCCTGGATTTTAGTGTTTTTCAATCGGATGGATCTAGTTTGCTTGTTTCTTGTTACTTCTTAACATTTGCACTCTACACCAGGAGTTGAGCAAGGAGACACGATGATCATAGTGTGCTCTAAGCATTTTATGCTCTGCCTCTACTATCAAATAGCCTGTTTATCCTCCAGTGAGAGGCTGGTGTGACTTCCTTAATTTACAAAGGCTGAGTTGCCATATGAGTAGTGAAATCAGGGGCAGCCAGACCAACTTTCTTCCAGGAATCTGCTGCAGAGAGGCTTATCTCTGGCCTTGCTTGCTGTGCAACTTTAAAAAAAAAAAAAAGAAAGAAAAAATATTAATCCTACCCCCTCTCCTAGATAGCAGCTGTGTCTTTCCAGAACTTGTTTCCAACATTACCCTCATTTTTATTGTATCAAGTTGGCTTTTTTAAAAAGCTGACTCTTAAGTTATTGTTTTCCTTTAATCTGACTCTGAGCCTTGACTTGGTGAGAATAATTTGACCCTAGTTGTTATTTCTAAATGGTCATGTTGACGTCCTTCCATTTGACTTGGGCAAAGCACTGGCACTCATGTGAGGGGCTGTGTGAGAGACCACACAGCTGTGTAACTGGACTTGAAATCCAGCCCTAAATTTGCTGATTGTATGACTGAAGTAAGTTATTAACCATGTAGTTGTGGTTGTTTGGTGCTGTTGAGTATGACTCATAGTGACCCTATGAACAAAAGATCTGAACCCTGTTCTATCCTGCGTCATCTTTACACTTCCTCACATACAAGAGCCCCCTGCAGCAGTCACTGTGTCAGTCCACCTGGTTGAGGATCTTTCTCTCCTTTGCTGACCCTCCACCCTTTCCAGCATCATGTTCCTCTCCAAGGAATAGTCCCTCCTAGCAACATGCCCAAAGTATGTGAAGTGAAGCCTCATCGTTCCTGCCTCCAAAAAACACTTTGACTTCACCATCTCTAAGACATATCTGTTTGTTCTCTTGGCCATACCCTACCTCGATTTTTAAAATTTATAAATTGGAACTAGGAATAGTATTATGGGGACACTGAGAGAGAGATCTGCGTTTTTAAAACAAAAAGGACCAAAATCCTCACCAATGGACCAATAAGCAATATCGTTATAGATGCAGTAAAGATTGAAGTTGTCACTGATGTCCTTTTACTTGAATCCACAATCAGCACCTTTGATACTAGCAGTCAGGAGATCAGGATATTAATTGGGCAAATCTGTCAGAGACCTTTCTAAACTACTGTTTGTGTTTTTTTAAATTCAATAATTTTTTTAACTTTCTACTGGTTTGTTATCAAATTTTGTATACATTGTTTTCCACACCGGATCGTTTCCATTTCCTTTTCCCACTTCTCCCTTTACCCATCAAATTTTGCAATTTGATTACCCCCTTGCCTATCCTCACCTCTCTGCCCTTCTCTCCCACCCTTGGATCCTTGTACACATTTTACTAGTTATCTTTCTATTTCTACAATAATGGTCTTAAACAGTATTTGTCTTTATGAGACTAAGTTAGTTCACTTAACATAATGTTCTCCAGTCCCTCCTAAGTTAGGTAGTAATTTACAAAATCATTACTCCAGTGCACCGAGTAGTATTTCATCATGTGAATGTACCATAATTTCTTAATCCGTTTGATTGTGGCTAGACATTTTGGCTGTTTCCATGTTATTGTGATGGTGAATAATGCTGCTATGAATATTGGTGTACAAGTCTCTGTGCCTCACTTTTCATTTTCTCTGAGTGTATTCCAAGCAGTGGAAGAGCAGGGTCAAATGGAATTTTTATGTTCAGCTTTTTAAGGATGATGTCAGTTTGAAGACTAAGGTCTGCCTGATTCAGGCCATGGTTTTTTCAGTCACTTGCTATACATCTGAAAGTTGGACTAAGAATGACAGAAGAATTGATACCTTTGAACTCTGTTGTTGGCGAAGAGTACTGAATATCCTATGGACGGCTGAAAAAGCAAACATGTTTTGGAGAAAGCACAGCCAGAATGCTCCTTGGAGGCAAGCATAACAAAGCTTCATCTCACCTACCTGTTGATAGGAAAGGCTATTCCTTGGAGACGGACGTCATGCTTAAAAAGGTAGGGGGTCAGCAGAAGAGAGGAAGACCCTTGGCAAGCTGACTTGACACAACGACTACAACAATGGGCTTGAGTGTGTCTGAGATAATAAAGATGGCACAGGATAGAACAGGGTTCAAATCTGTTATTTGGGGGGTGGCTGAATAAGTATACTCATGAGTATATAATGAGTATAAGTCATACTCAACTTGATGGCACCTAACAGCAACAACATGTGTTTCTTGGAATAAAGCTTCCTGAAAGTAAAAACATTCTTCTTCGAGTTGCTGTTTATGCTTTCAGGGTAAAGTGAGGTTATAAGCTCTGTTACTAAACATTGGCTGAAAACGGAAAAAGCCTAAAATGAAAAAAGGATCAAGAAAAACATTGGTGAAGCATTTCAATTAACACAGCCAAAACAGTAGATAGAGTGGGACCTGTGCTCTGATTTTGATGTAGGACCTGTTATCTTTCTCCTTTGAGTGTAAACTTTCTCATGTGTAACATGACAATATGAGTTATTGCTTCCCTGGTTTTCTCCTCATGATTTTTTTTTAAATGAGAATTTTACTTAAGCCTCGAACATTGAGGTAATAATTTTGAAACTTTTTCTATGTTAATGGGATTTGTGTGTGTGTGTGTGTTACTATTTAACTTGTTCTGTTTATGGTCTTCTCTGCTATTTTTTTACTATGACTTTGGTATGGTAGGATTCCATTTGACAATTTCTATAAACTTTCTCAGCAGTACTGGTTGCATTCTCCATAGTGCATAGGAAATATATATATATTGGGGTTTTTTTCTTCCATTAATTTTCTTCCCTTCTTCCTGACATTCTCATTTTTGTTTCAAAGTAGCTGCCATTTCCCCCCTCATTTTTTAAAATGAATACAGTATTCACGGATGATAGACTTTATTTTGTGAGCCAGTATGTTATTTAGTTAAAAGGTGACCTCAGGGACAAGTTTCAGCTTGAACTTTTCCATCATTTTGGTGTACCAAATTCAAGGAAAAAGGAAAACATTTAAGTATTTTACTGTGCATTGTCTAGGTTAGGTTAATCTGTCTGTTTGCCATTTTGTGTGTGAATGTCTGATTAACGCCACCTAAAACTTCACTCCAGGAGAAAAAAAGATGAAGTGAGGAAAAAGATACCTGATCGATACTCTTGAGAACACGTTTTCTCTTGGATCATGTAGTACTTCAAAGGTTGAAATAAACTTTTCTAAATTTGTCTTTACTGCACAGTGCAAAATGAGCACACCATTGTGCCTGAGAAATCCTTTTCATGTGATACCTGTTATCTGCACATAATTGGCACATAAACAACATCATCATCTGCAGGATTTTCCACTGATGAATCTTTTCAGAATTGATGGGAAAGAATGAACACATTCTTTTTTTTTCCCCCTCTACCCAAATACATCATACTTGAAGAAACATTTCCAAAAGAGTCGAATTTTGAAAGGTTTGGAAAAATTATTTACACTCAACAGAAATAAGGATTCTGGCTTGAAGTCTTTGATGATTACCCACTATCACTGTGCCAGCCAGAGTTACAGCTTTTTCATAACCTTGACTGCAGTAACGGCTCCGGTCTAATCCATCCCCATCCAGGTGTTCAGTGACTCTTCTGTGAGCTTAGCGTCAGTTACTCCTGAAATGGGAATGAAATTTAATGAGTCCTTTTTATACATGTAAGCCATTTTCTGTATGATTGTAAATAAACCCTTCCCATAGTTAGTATGTGGGCAAACTCCTCTCTGAAAACCCACCAGAGGGTCAGCTATAGGCCGGTTCTGACTCGATGGTACACAACAGCAATAATGTGAAACGCTGGGAAGGCTGTTCTTCTGAAAATGAACCGAAGAACACAAGCTGAAAGAAACAAAAAAGTTCTGAATGATAAAACCATCATTATAGAATGAGTATGAGGATTAAAGTGGGGCTAGGATAGAAGCAGAAGGGTGAGGATGTGTGGAGGGTGGGGGTGTCTATTTTATCGGTGGGGGCATGAAGGAAATGGGAAAGATCCAGTGTGAAATACAAAGTATTGTAAATAGACCAATTTTAAATAAAACTTTGTAAATAAACCAATATTAAGGGGGAAAAATAGTTCTGTACGCTATAAGCTTAATAAATGAATGAGAGCTGTAGAATCCAAATATACTGAGAACCAATGATATCACCAAGGGTTGTTCGAAGTAACTTCCATGTAAAAGACAACATACATTGCTGTTAGTGTTTGCAGCCTAAAGACCCAATACATAATGGAGCAAAACACTGACTAGTCTTGTGTTTTCTGCACGATCAGCTAAGGATTTAGGCTCTTGTAAATCCGTATTATTTCCACTGGCTGATTGTTGCAAGAAGATGCCCAGGCCTTTCTTTCTAGTCTTCTTAGATTGGATGCACCACTGAAACTTGACCAGCATCGTAACAGCACAAAAGCCTCCAATGATGTTGGTCGTGCTTGAGAACCCTCATCTCCTGCATTTACAGTAAGAATTCTACCACTGAGCCAACACTGTCCCTGGGTGCTTCCTACAGGATTGTTGTTATTGCTGTGTGCCGTGGGGTGGAATCTGACTTATAGTGACGCGATAAGATCAGCACCGGGTTCCCTAGGCTGCGATCTTGGCGGAAGGACACATGCACATCTTTCTCCTTCACTGTGCTGCCAGGACTCCTTCACTAAAGGATGAGTAGCAAAAATGCACTGTTTTGCCATTTACATCTGTGGTATTAAAACGCAGCATGAACTACAGCAATTGCTTGGAATTTAGGCAAACAAAGAACTTGTTTCCTGGTGTGATATTTGTCACTGACATTGATTACATTAGCCAGTCCGTGGCTCTGGTGGCCTCGTCCCTGGGGAATTACACAGCTAGCCCAAAGGCTGAAGTTTTCTGGCAGTTCTTGCTAATCTACCAGCAGCCTTTGCAGGAGAAAGATGAACAGTCTCCTCTCAAGCGACTTACAGGCTTGGAATCGTGCTGGCCAGTGAGCTATGAGTCAGTTCTGACTCTACAGCAATGGGCCCGAGTCTCAAAAATAAGATTAATTTTAGACTTCTTACTGCTTTTAAATTCTTTAAAGATAACCCTCCTCTCCAGCATCTGGTGAATGTCTGCTTCTAAGAGCAGACTTTCCCGCTTTTACGATCTGGTTCATTCTCATCAACTTAACTCTAAATTACCAATTAGTATTTCTTTCCTGTAGAACACGTCTAACAGTTTGCGATTCTATACTTGTTTATTTATGGAAGGTGCCTATTTTCTCCACTCTGTAGTAGCATGCGATCTCCAAGGAATTACACTCTTCAAGTTCATCTTTATAGTCAATGCTTAGGCATCAGCAGGAATGTAATAAAGATTTGTGGAATAAATTAATGAATTAAAGAGGCTTTTTGGATAGTTCACAAGGAGCAATAGACCCCCAGGGACCAAATCTTCAAAGCAGTATCTTTACTCACAAATCTCTGCTCTGAAATGTATTACTTTCAGGATTTTCTAGAAGTGTATGCAAGGCCTGTTATTGAATATTCATATTCCCAGGACGGTGCTCTAAGAAATGATGTTGCATCAATGAGTTTGATTGTGTTTTATTGGGTGTCCACCCCCACCTACTTTAGTAAATCCAGCCATACCAGATTTTAAGAATATCAATTTTAATTTAATAAAGGATGCAGGGCAATTAGCAAAATACAAAAATGAAACAAGATTTTTTCTTTTTTTGTCATTTGAAGATTTGAAGTTACAGCTACTTCCAGTCTTGGGAAGTGAATAAAAGAAGTCAGAAGCATGGTCACTGGAGGAGGTAGAATAATGGTCCCTAAAGATGTCCATCCATAGCCTAATCTCAAAATTTGTGACTATTTTACTTTAAATTGATAAAAAGGACTTTGTAGATGTGACTAAATGAAGGATTTTGAGATGAGGAAATGACCTTGAACTATTTAATTAGGCCAATATGATCACCAAAGCAAAATCAGGTGCTATCTAATTGATTCCAATTCATGGTGCCCCCACTTGTTGCACAGTGAAAACACTATAACCTCCCTGAACCACATTGCCAGGCCTGTCTCCCCAGATCCTCTAGATGGGTTTGAACCAATAATGTTTAGGTTAATAGTAGAATCAGAAGCCCTTTATGTCACCAGAGAACTATTAATGTAACCACAATGGTCCTTATAAGGAAAAAGAAAGAAGAGAGATGGGAGGATGAAAGCAAAGATCAAAGGCAGAGGGAGAGATGTAAAGACACTACACTGGTGGCTTTGAAGATGGAGGGAGTCCAAGAATCCTGGGGGCCTTCTCTTGTTGTCTGCACTGAGTCAGAGCTGACCCAAAGCTGACCCTCCAGTGAGTTTTCAGAGGCAGTTAATCTCATGAGAAGAGATTGCCCATCTTTCTCCTGTGAAGTAGCTGTGGATTTAAGCTGCTTGCCTTCAGGATTGCAGCACAGCTTCTTGCCATGAGTCCACCAGAAATGTCAGGAAATAGGTTTCTTTCTTAGAGCCTCTAGAAGGCACATAGTCCAGCTAACATCTTTATTTTAGTCCAGTGAGACTGATCTTGGACTTCTGACCATCATGATGAAAGATCATAGCTGACTATGCAGGTTTTCAGAGGCAGTTAATTGCATGAGAGGAGACTGCCCATCCTTCCGGTGTGGAGCAGTTGGTGGATTCAAACTACGTGCCATCGGGATGGCAGAACAGCTTCTTACCACTAGGCCACCATTGTTCCCTGGAAGATCAAATACTTGAGTTCTTTTTAAGAACTGAGTTGGTGGCAGGGAGCCCTGTAGTCAGTCAGTTGCCCAGCTAACCCGAAGATTGTACACTCCAGAGGGTTTGATCCACCAGCAGTTCTAAGGAGGAAAGATGGACAATTTTCTACTATAAAGATTCACAACTTCCTGAGTCCAATGGAGGGTAGCTTTAAGATGGAACTGTCTCAACAGCAGTTGGTGAGTGAGTGAAGATTCTGGCTGTCTGTTTAGTGGCAATAGAAAACTAGACCTCATCAGCCCTACTTCTTGTCATCCCTGAGATGTAACTAAAACAAGAAGTGATGATAAGCACTGCTAAGCACATGACTCAGTATTTACCTTGGAGCCCATGGAAGCCAACAGAGTGGGAAAATTCATCTTCTGTCATTGCTTACTTAACCAGACCTCTGGGGAGAGGCTGAAATGGATCAAGCTCTACAGCCTATGGTCAGTGTTTCAACTGTCACACTTACAAGCAGCCTTGTGGCTACTGCCAGGAAATCTGATCCAACCTGGAGAGAAGAGGAAAGCCACTAATCCACAACATAAACAGTCTTCCAACTATCCTGAAAAATCTACAACCAGGAGAAGAGAAAATAGATTAATATACCCCAAAGAGACCATAACTGCCATCCAAGCAGATATTTGCACACCCATGTTTATCACGGCTTTGTTCACAATAGCAAGGAGTTGGAAACAACCTAAGTGCCCATCAACAAACGAATGGATAGAGAAGCTGTGGTATATTCGCACAATGGAATACGATGCTGCATTGAAAAACAAGGAACTCATGCAATATTATTCAAAATGGGTGACCCTGGAGGACATTATGCTGAGGGAAATATCTCAGTCACAAAAGGACAAATACTGCATAGTGTCACTGTTGTAGAAGGGGACTGACATCAGGGTTGCAGTAAAACTGAGA
Organism: Elephantulus edwardii; assembly: GCF_000299155.1. NCBI lineage: Eukaryota > Metazoa > Chordata > Mammalia > Macroscelidea > Macroscelididae > Elephantulus > Elephantulus edwardii. The sequence continues at coordinate 1,637,295 of NW_006399891.1, read as the reverse complement.
AAAACTGGATAAATTATATATACTGTATTGAAAAAGATGAGGGAGAGAACAGATTTAAAGCTATATATTATAGGGTATTATGTTGGAGAGGATGTGGAGAGATAGGAACCCTTACACATTGTTGGTGAGATTGTAAAATGGTACAACCACTCTGGAAGGCAGTTTGGTGCTTCCTCAAAAAACGAACATAGAAATTCCATATGACCCAGCTATTTCACTGCTTCAAATATACCCTGAGAAGTTTAGAACTGAGATACAAATGGAGACTTGTACACCAACATTCATAGAAGCATTATTCACTTTCGTAAGAACATGGAAACACCTCAAATGTCCAACCACAATTGAATGGATTGAGAAATTGTGGTACATTCACACCATTATATACTATGCAGCACACAGGAGCAATGATTTTATAAATTACTACCTAACTTGGTAGGAACTGGAGAGCATTATGCTAAGTGAACTAACTCAATCCCATAAGTACACATATTGTGTAAGACGATTATTGTAGAACGAGTATGAAAATCCAAGGGGGAAAAGGAGAGGGAAAGCAGAGGGCTGAGAATTGGTAGGGGCTGTTAATCATAGGGTTGCACAATTTGATGGGTGGAGGTGAGGGTGAAAAAATGGAAATGATCTGATGTGAAAAACAATGTATACGAACTTTGTAAATAAACCAGTATAAAATAATAATAAAAAGTAGTTGGAAGGAAAAAAAAATTCACACAAATGTTGAGGACTTTTGTTCACAGGGTCGCTATAAATTGCCTCCGACTTGACGACACTTAACAACAATAACATCAACATAGAGAATGATCACTTGGCCCAGTAGACAGAAAGCGATGCTACCAAGCCAAAGGTGGGTGACTTTTAATCCGCGGCCCTCAGGCCTGTCTTTCGTTGTTTTTGTTCAAACAGTCTTCTAGGTCATATATCCCTGGTGTGTCCACTTGCCGTACAGCGGTAACTTGTGGTTGCTGTGAAGCTGAGCACTGCGACACTGATATGTTAAATGCATCAATGGTTGGTTACCCATGGTGGACAGTGTTTGGTGGAGCTCCCCAATTAAAACAAGCTTGGAAGTAGGAGGGGCATCCACTTCTGTAATAGCTTGCCTCCCGAAACCCTATGGACCTCAAGAGAGGATGAAAGTCACATAAGTGTTGAGGACTCTCCTTCATAGGGTCGCTATGAGTCGCCTAAGACTCGATGGCACTTAACAACAGTAACTGGTGAGCAATGGGTGAGTCTAATCCATTGAAACTTAAATCTCTGTGAGGGAGATGTGGAGTGAAAGTTATCTAAGATCTTAAGAACTTCTGCTACCTAAGAGCCCTTCCAAAAAACAAATACATTTATGCTTTGGGGCATATTTGCACAGGACCCCTTATCTTGTCCACTGTGTACTAAGTTTTAACCTATAAAGGAGTTCTTAGAGAGACACTTAATATGGACTAGGTAATCTTTAAACATCTACCAGGGGGAGATATAGAACCTGGAGGTAATTGAATTTCTTGTCATTGTCCTATGCAGAGAGGGAGGCAAGCATTACAGTTGGAGGATGTATCATAGACTCTTGCACCTTGAATGATGGAAGAACATTTTAGTTATAGTATCTGGGCCATGGTCTTGGCAGTTACTTGCTAAGCATCAGAGAGATGGACAATAACTAACGATGACAGAAGAATTGATGCCTTTAAATTGTGGTGCTAAAGAAGAGTCTTGAACATATAATGGACCACAACAAAAACAAGTAGGTCTGTCTTGGAGAGGATGAAACGCGAGTTCCTACTTGGAGGCTAGGATTTTGAAGCTCTGTCTCACATACTTTGGGCACATGGCTAGGAAGGACCTGTCCTTGGAGAAGGACATCAGGTTCAGAAGGATGGAGGGACAACGTAGGAGAAGACCCCAGATGAGATGGATTGATACAGTAACAGGGGCAGCGAGGGTAGGTGTTTAGGAGTCAGTGAGACTAGCTCAGAAGAGGGGTGGCTTCAGAGCTATTGTACAGAGAGTTGTTATGAGTCTCAGGCAACTCGATGGCACATAACAAGAGCAACAACTTTGTTAGGGAGCTCTGGAGGCCTAACAGTAAGAAACTGTGCTGCAATCCCAAATTCGCAAGCTGCTCCTTGGAAGAAGGATGGACAATCCCTTCCCATGATTTACTGTGTGAAAACATACTGGAGGGTTCTGACTAGACAACAAACTGCACAACTTTGTTATCATATAGCACAAGGGATCGAAACCAGTAGTTTTTGTAGTAATCAGATTAGTAATGTCTAAGATTTTACTTGATGAACCAGAGGTGATTTCACAGGTAAGGAAATGACAGTGACATTGAATTATGTGCTATTTGTAAAACTAACCTGTCAATCCCCTATGTTGCTCCACCTAAGGTATGTTGATAATTAGATTTAGCATATTATGATTGTTTCTGTTCTGATTTATATGAGTAGTCTATTTATCATGTAACTAAAAGGATCAAGTCTGACAAGTTTTAATATTTCCTATCTATTCATCTCTGCATGTTTATTTCTCTATCTAGTCATCTCTATATATGATGAAGATATATTTTACAATTTAAACCAGAGCCAAAGAAGAAGAAATAGATGATTTCTACCAACTTTTACAGTCGGAGATAGATCGAACATGCAATCAAGATGCATTGATAATAAT
>NW_006399891.1:1631635-1632412 GCF_000299155.1 Elephantulus edwardii | reverse complement strand
TTTTTAATGTGAAATTCATTTAAATTTAAAACATTAACAATGAAATTATTTTCTTTAAAGGACAACAATCATTTCTCTTATTTAAAAGAAGAAAAAAAACAACTGAGATGCACAATAAAATGAAATATATAATTTTGTACAATCAATTGACACCCAATCTTTTTAAAATATTTTTTCTTCTTATTGTAATTTTAATAAAAGTTGACAGAAAGGTTGGGCTTTCATTCATTTATTGTTGCATATATTCTTCTCTTCCCCTCCAGTTCTCCTTCCCCAGTCCACTTTGCAATACACTTCTTATTCCAGATTGTTAATTGTCATACCTATAATGCCTAGTCTTACATTCCTTTCAGGTAGTTCTTCCCTTCATCTGTACCAATGCAGTATTCAATTTATAACAGTGTTATTATGTAGTATTTGCCCTTTTGTGACTGAGATATTTCACTCAGCATAATGTCTTCCAGGCTCACTCATATTGTGTAGTGTTTTATAAGTTCATTGTTTTTCAGTGCTGCAAAATATTCCATTGTGTGAATGTACCACAGGTTTTCTATCCATTCATTTGTGGATGGGCTGCTTCTGTTGATGTTGTGAGTAACACAGCAATGACACTCAATTACTCTTAAAGAAAAAAAAAAAATACAAAAACCCAAACAAAAACACACAAATATCAAGTTGACATCCTTAGCAATGGCCATGACTGGAATGATTCAATTCTATTCTGATCTCTTGCAGCCCTCAGTATTTCTTTATCAAAACCATATCAATAGATGAACA